>NC_133306.1:22739043-22789281 GCF_012295235.1 Primulina huaijiensis
AAAAAAAAAAAAAAAAAAAAAAAAAAAAAAAAAAAAAAACCCATGTTGTTTTAAGATTTCTTTGAAGATAAATTAGCTATAGACTGGTGTCGTTAAATTTGTGGTTGAAAACCCATCAAAAATAATAAGCTAAAATTGCATGTACCGTAAATTGTGTGGCTAAAACACACGTGTATTAACTTCGAATTCTAAAAAAAAAGAGACACCTTTTTTTTTTATATGTACGTGATTCCCTGGTGTTCCAGCCTCCTTATTATATTCCTTGATTCTACAATTTAAATTAAATGAATTTTCTCTATAAATATATCGATCATCACGTGAAATAATTAATGGGCCTTGCCTCATCTGAGAGTGGAATTAAATGCACAAAGAAAACATAATTGTTATCGGTAAAATAAACAAAGCACCAACTTCTATAAACAATGTTTACATCCATCATTTTCAGGGAAAAAATCAATTTTCTTGGAAATGAAAATAAAGTCATAGCTTGATCGATATTACTGCGAAAATACGTCTCAAACGAAGATCAATGCTCTCTGTAGAGACAAGTTAAAGCCGGCAGAGTTCAAGATCACGTGAATTTTCCAAAATAAATAATAAATAATACTCCCTCGTCATTTTAGATTGTATTGTCTTTTTCATCCGTCTCATTTTTGCAGTTCATTTTTTATTTGATATTATTTTCCATAGTTTTTTTTATCAATCTATCTCTATTTAATTTTTCGTTTTCTAATAAAATTTTTTTTATCAAATCATTAAATAAGAAAAAATTTACATTTTCAATAGCTTTCTTAATCCGTGCGAAAACACATACAAACCTAAATACAGGAGATGGATGAAGTAATCAAACTACCGATAGTATATACGCCTTTGTGTTAAATATATCTGATAACTTTTAAAATTTGAAATTAAACTACAAGTGAATTTATTAAATATTGTAAATTAATACAATTTTGGAATATTCATACGGAAGAGACCAAAGTATTTACTCTAACTCTTTATAATATAATAAAGAAGTAAAGATATTAATTAGATGCCCAATTTTATTTTCCTAGCGACATGTGTCTCATAGAATAATAGTGGTTTTGTGGATGAATATTTTATATTTCAAAAATTTAATTAGCATTATGTAAGATAAAAATTGAGCAAAAGATTATAATCTTATGAAAAGAATTAATAAATTAATATCTTATGCACTCATATCAATTAAATCAAATTGCACGACTAATCAATATTATCTTCACATTATTATATATTAAATGTGTATTAGTTTGTAAGAGAAAATTGGTAAAGCACAAAGTTTAGAAGGTTCGGCGTTGCAACTATGTCTCCTTCAAATCGCTGCTCCTTTCATTTTAGGTTGACACTATACATATTATGAAATTTAATATTTTCCTGAATCATTTTATATATATCTTTTTTTTTTTGAAAATGGTGTTTTGGTATTAATTTACAATGGGGAAAGGTCATATCTCACCATATGTGTATGTGTATAACAATTTTGGGCTTCGTGTTTTCATGGGTATGCATCATTACTCTATTATCTCATCCCTAGAATTGATTTTTTTCGACTTCTCCAATATTCGGACTCAAGACCTCCAGACTTAAGTATCTAAGTTCATAGAGTGTGAGTATCTTAAAAAACATGTGATTAAACCTGGAGGTCCTGAATTCAAATGTTGAGAAATGCAAAAAAAAAAATATCACTATCATGAGTGAGATAATACTATGAATAATAACACGTGAGAAAGCTCATGAAAACACGAGACCCAAGATTGAGGATAACTCATTGTCGTTACAAAATATAACACATCCCATAGGTGTGAGAAAGCTCATGAAAGTACGAGACCCAAAATCGAGGATAACTCATTGTCGTTACAAAATATAACACATCTCATATATAGGTGTCCGATGTTTTTGATGTGAGATAACATATTTTGTGGGAGGAGTACACAAATCCAGAGACTATGACTGTCATTACATCGAGTGTAATTTACTCTGTGTAGCATAACCTTCGCCAAAAAATGTTAAATGTAACTCATACGAAATAGAATAACATAGTGTCACAATTTGGAAAACAATACGAATTCATTGTACAATGATTGGCTAAAAGAGAATGAAATAGTTATTCAATAATTGTATGTTGATCGTTGAATGACTGATTTGAAACATGAGATGTTGCCTGGGCTTAACTTTTTGAAACAAAATGAAAGATTCGTTTATTTTCAAAATCTTTGGATTTGACAATATTTGAAATGTTTCATAAAAATGTACTTTAAATGTTTAAATTGAAATTGATATTTCATTCTGAACTCAAAATCTTTTTTTTTTTTATCTTTTAAAAAAAATGATAAATTAAAAATTTGAAGCTAAAGATTCTTGTTTTTATTTGAACATGTACATAATTTTGCATTTTATATAAAATAATAAAAATATAAATAAAATTTTAAGTTTAAAAAGATCTTTCTATAATGGACAAGTCCAGCAGCAGGCTGTCCCGGTCTAGCTAATACATGGTTCAGTATGTGGGGAACTGACAAATGGGGTATATAATTGTGAAAATGGAGCAAGTTGCTAATGATTCGCTCTAAAGTGGGGTACAAAATGCCATTTTTGTTATTTTGCAGGTTTAAATTGTGAATTTGGTTTTTTTTTTTTTATGGTTTCAACTTTCAAACAAAATAATACATACCTTCCCAAACCTGATCTGAGTGCCAAGGATTTCTTGCCCTAGTGAACCACTAGGGTCTTGATTCAAATCCCACCAGTTGCATGAGATGTTTAATTAGTTTGTTAAGTTAGATTTAGACATGTTATACAAGTCTACGGTTTTAGTCGCGCGATGGGAACCGGCTTCAATTTTGCTTTGATAGGAATCATTTGAGTTCGAATCCATTCGCATACGAAGGATTGTATCATTCATGATAAACATGTTACCATTGGATTACGATGAAGTAAGCACCACCAAACATTATATTGATGCGATATATAAGTAAGATTGTCTTGTCCATATGAGAATAATTTCATTTTCTTGTTCTTTTCCTCCGATCTTATCTGTTTAAACAGACATGAAAAGGACTATAATCGTTTCAGCCAGTGAGGCCTGAAAAGATAACATTTTCCCAAAAAATTTAGTGATTACGGTTATAAACCAAATTAATTATTTTTAAAAATTAAGCTACGGCACGAGCACAACCCAAGAAAACATGTAATTTTTTTAAAATGTTAAAACGTAAAATTTCAGAAATTTTCGAAAAAATTCCGCAGTGGCCTGTCAAAAACTAAAAGGAAAAAAGGCACTTTTTCAATCCTTTCTATTTCGATTTTGCAGGAAATTATTATAATTTAATTCAGGTCACAAGAGGGTAATTATACAGTTGAAAGATCTTGTTGCAGCTAACATACAGAGGCATTCATATGAATGAATTAATGAAATTTCTGGTTAATTATATATGAAGATGCTGCAGATATATTTACGTAATATTTATTTTTCAGACAGGACCAGTACTGCAAATTTTTGTATCGTTTTAGAATTGTTGCTGTCAACTGTCGACCGATAGTCACTCTCCAATTTGAATTCCAATGTGAAAATCCCTCTCGATTCGAATGCAGATAGAATATAATATTCTATATATATAACAATATAAAATATATTTATCTTAATATAAATATTTATTATATAAGAAAAACATGTTTTTCTTTTGTTTTTTTGAAAACGAAAATTATGTTTTAAATACAAGCATTAATCGTTGGCATAAACACAACAATAATTTCAATGTGATATTTTTTGTCCTATGAATTATCTTATCTTCAAGTTTTCATTAATTTTTGTAAAATGCAGAGATCTTCTCAATACGTCAAAGTCGCTTACATGAATCCGCATACGAAAGGAAGGTGTTGGTAACAATTAATTTTCATTTTATCAACAAATGATTCAACTATATATCATCTTCTACTACCTGCATGCAGCTGGAAACAATATTATATTGGTGTATTAAATCAATCTACACCGATTAACACCTACAGGGAAAAAATACAAGATAACAATGGGACCAAATTCAGCTTTAATATCTAAAAACCAATAAACTTAAACACCTGAAGAAGAAGCATTAATATGTGAAGATGATGACGATGAAGAAGAACGGCCAACAACTTTCTCCACAACTATTTCATCTTCATTTTCTAGTGAAGATATACAAGGGCTGCAGATTGAGGAATAAGTGGAAGAAGAGAAAGATAGAGGAGAAGTCAAAGAGTTCAGCGTGGTATTTGAAGAAGATGAGCAAGCTGGCTCATCAATGGCGGATTTTGAAGAATCGGGAGCAACTAAAGAGAGGTGCAACAGCAAATCTACAAAAGCTCCGATAACATATCCATGGTTACTTCGGCCATTAACTCGAAGGTACCAAGTCAGAAGCTCCTCCAAGCATTCCCGGTCCTTTAAACCGTGAGCCTCCACCATTTCCTCCATAGAAGCCCTGAAATCCGAGAACGGATCCCTTGAATCCATAGCCAAGATGGAGGCAGTTTCTTTGTACGGAAAATCATGGCCAGTTCTTGCTTCTTCCAGGATGGAGTTCGTCTCTCCAGGCTCGAAGAACAGCCTGTCGGATGATCTCAGCCCTCGAAACACCACAGATGGATCAATGTTAGCCTCCTCATAGGAGAAACTTCCTTCAGAATAATCTGGAATAATTTCTGTGAATTCAAGATATCCGGAGTTCATGGTTTTGTATAAGTCTTCGTTTGGGTCCGCTCTGAAAGAGAGGGTTTTGGGGTTGCTGACGCATGCTGGCCACTGCCAAGAAGTGTCGGAGGCGGAGGCGGTGGTGTTGGCGGTCTTGAAAAGAAATGGGAACTTCATTTTCTTGCCCATTTGGGGAGTGGCAAATTTCAGGGGGACTTGGGAGTGAGGAAAAGATGTAGTCTAAGACAGTGATGTAATATTTTAATGTTGTCTGTTTTTTACTCGGTAAACAGCATTTAAAGCGAACAGAAATGGTAGGTTCACTTCAACGGCAGATTTTCAAGTAAGAAATAGATAAATATAAAAGATAAAACTATATTTAATGCTGTCCTGTTAGCTTATAATAAATATGATCTAATAATATTCAAAGTGAAATAAATTTTTTTGTATTTTGAAATATTGAACATATAATTTGAATATTATTCAATATATTTGTTCCGTTCTCATTCTTATGTAAATGATATCATTTAGCAAGAATAGTTTTGACACGGTGACGAGGTATGTATTAAAGGTTCAAAATGTTGAAGTGTAAAATCCAATACTTGTACATTTCATTACTTAAAATTGTTCGTTTGTTGTCTAATACTATTCAACAAGGATTTTTTTTAAAAAAAATTGTTGACTATCAATCAATTTTAAAGTTCATATTGGCACATGATCAAGCGTGGTCTTTATAAAGTCGAAAACGACCAATATTTAGAAATTTTGGCCGACGAGCAAAGCTATAAAATCATTTATTTAATTCTTTAGTCAAGAATTCAATTTTTTTTGTCATAAGATCAAATTCATGGTTTTGGATTTTCACGCCTGCGCGCGGTACAACAAACATATTATACAATGAGCTTTTAGACGTATCAGCTGCACAAATATTTTAAACAACATAGCAGCACAAACGTCATGATTTGATCACTTGATCCAACAATAACAATTATTACACCTTAACAATCTCTTAATTTGTCTATCAATATATTTATTATATTTTATCAGTCTGACTTTGTAATCAATTAGGTTGTTAGTTCACTTTTTCTCCTTGGATTCAGTTCGATTAATTATGTAATTACCTTTCGAATTGGTGACTTTATTAAATTACGAAAACTTAAATTATATAACATATTATTTTTCGTTTTTTAGTTTACATGTGAATGACGTGTGGCAACTGGGGTCATCCAATGAGTAAATGAAGCGCAATGGGAGGTAGGTAAGTTCTTTTATTTCGTGAGTACGTTCTTGACGCTTTTGAATTAAATTGATGTTATGTACATGGTGTCAAAGTGTTAGCTAGAGAATTTTTGGGCTTTTGAGTTTTGAATATTTGACTGATTTTGATGCGGCAACAAGTTTATTAATAAATGTTTGTATTGTGGCTGAGAATATATTTTTTCCCTTATAATTTTAAAAAGCGGAAAAGCTACTGTGTTAAATTTTCTCTATAATTAAGTAATATGTATAAAGGTGTGATATGTTGTCCATCCATTGTGATCACCCACCGTATCAACCTCCGTATCCACGAATAAGGTGACACTTATCTATTGAATATACAATTTAGATATATTTTATTACATTCAATACTTATTGCATATTTTACATAATTACCGATTTTATCCATGAGAAATAAATTGACAATCACATAGCCCATCAAGTTCATAATTAGCCTCTCATGCCAAAGCCCTAAATTCTAATCATTTCGTGTGCTTGAATAAGGTTATCATGTTTGTACGTACTTGGAATTGCATTGCTTAATTCTGAGGAATATTGCCGATGTCATACTCGGAGGTTGGCAAGTGACATTAGCATGTATATATATATATATATTATGAAAACATTGCCATATATATGGTTAAAATTATTGAATTTACAAATCTTTTACTGGTCATATCATTCTTTTGTCAGGCGAGGAGAAACTCGAATTGAACTCAAACTCGAATCATTATGGTGCGACGTCGACTAGGCTACAAGCCCGTATCTACTGGTCATATCATGGAAGAAAGGTATTTGATAGGAAATTCAAATTTTATGAGGCGCGGGGTAAAAAAAAAAGAAAAGAAGACACCAAATGGAGTGGAAAATCATGTGAAGTATATTAATGAGTAGAAAAGCCAACGTCACGTGCAGCAGATGTATGCTATCACACAAACATCATAGTACACAAAATTAATAATATATTTCTTTCAAAATTTTTTAAATAATATATCAAGATCAGTATATCTCAAATAGATAGCTTTGGATTGGGGGAGTTTGATTTCACTCACATCCCATATAGTCAAAATTATTGAAATTATAAGGAATTTTTAAAAGTAACTATATCATTAATTTGATTTTGATCTCAAGCGAGCTAATTAGTTCTCCCTATATTGTTTAGTTGTTACTTATCAAGCTATGCCGGATCACTTGGCCAACATAAGATTATTTTAAACAATGGACAAAGTATAACTGATTTTAAAAGATTGTTATAATGCGATTCGCCAGACTCATAATATTTATGTGTCGGATGACTGCATGCGGAAATGTTTCCGATATAATGATGGAAAAAAACGATTAAGTTAGATGATCCGAAGATAAAATCAAGTCATCCATAACATATGTTTAACATGTCGAAGAGTCATCAAAGTGTATTCGACGAAGTCCCTCCAACCACTGGCGGAGCCACATATTGCTCCCGGGTGACTTGTTTTTTTTTTCCATATTTTTTATACATAAAATTGTCTTATTTTACAGTAGTCCGGGGCTCTATTTGTCAATATTAGTTCAATCATAGTTTAGAAAATTCTAACTTGGGTAGAAACAAAAACTTGACTCCGCCACCGCCTCCAACGCTTAAATCAGAGTTAGGAATGACAATGGATATATGAACTTTTGTCCCTTTATGTTAGGAGCCGATGCAACAAGCTAATCCATCAACAATCTTCCCTTTATATAAATGAAAGGGCAGGAATCGTTGCAAAAGACAATATTATTACAATTTTAAATATATATAATTTTATTGTCTCAAAAGTACACCAAAACATGTATTTTTTTTCCTTTTTTTTTTTAGAGTTGATCCTTGTTAAGTGAATGTACAAGGATTAATAGGTAATACATCATCGCTCTTTGCCTTTAAGCACGAGAAGCGAACTCCTCGAAGATGAGCTTAATTAAGCCTTTGGGCCTTTTTAAAAAAATGATTTCGGGCTTGGTTAGTGATGGACCCATCTTATTAGAGGTCCAAATAATTGCTAAAGTTGCATTATAAAATGGAGAGGCACTTGATTTGAATTATAAATTTTTTTTAAAATTGGATTATAAATATAATGAAATTCAATAAAGCCTTTGAATCTATTGTATATGAAGATAGAGATTTCAAATTCATTTGTTTGTTCGGACAAATCCATTTGATAATGAATTTCAAATATCAAATAAATGTTTTTTAAGTCGTCATGGTAAATTTCAAATTCATTTGTTTGTTTGGACAAATCAATTTGATAATGAATTTCAAATATCAAATAAATGTTTTTAATTTTGAGTCATTGTGGTAAATTTCAAATTCATATGAATCAATTCAAATAATTCCCTAAAATCCAAAACCTTCAATCCAGACGTAATCTAAAGTTGTGTTGTCTAAGGTTATGATTTCTTCAATTAATGCAATGCCGATGTGTTGAATTATTTAGCCCTTTCTTGAGTAAATTATTTAGCCTACTAAATGATTATTTAAATGTTGGCCATATAATGTATTGATTATAGTTCAATATAATACTTTAATTTACGGAAGTGATGAAAAGTTGAACGTAGATCATATAAATAGAAAGAATTTTGAAAGTCGGGGTGAAAATGTGTTTTAAGAATATAATTATAGAAAATTATGAGTATATATTTTTGTGTGCTATCTGTCGAACAATATAATTCCTAACAAATACGATTCTTAAATTTATTGATTTCGATTCATATAATACGATTAAAAATATAGATAACTCAAATATAATTAAAATATAACAAAAGTATTAGTTTTACCAATTATGTAATTAATGTGTTTTTTTATACTATGTTTTGCCCGATTGGGAATTTAAACATAAAAATGATTTTATTTTTCAACTTTCTATCATATATATAATCATCGTATATTAAAAATCAATAATTCATAGTATAATTGGAAACCATCACATCTCTTTCTTTCCGTTTCCCAATTAATTTCTTATTTGTCATGTAATAATCATGCATGCACCGTCACTTACTCGTTACATCGCTTTCTAAAGCCTATTTTTCAATTTCAAAATTATAATTAAAATAAATAACCCAATAACTCATCTTCAAATCATAAATAAATTAATTAATTAATTGTCTTCTTAAGAATCCAAACCAGAACAGAGATTGAAGCCAGGGTCAGTCTTTCAATTTTTTTCTCTGTACTTATGATTTTTCTATATAATATAAAATGTTTTTATTCCATTTTCTAAAATTTTATTTCAACTTTAAATAAAATACCTTTAGATTCAATTTATGCTCACCATATGACGTAATATTATAATGCTTCTATACTTTTATAAAAATAAAAATAAAGCAAATAAAGTTACCAAATTATCCTTGCCTTACTCCTAACAATCCTTTTTCTTAAATTAAAAAAAAAATCTATTTAACCTATAATAATATTTAAAGGTTTCACATGCTTGGCACGTGGCATCGTTTCGCTGATTATTTTATTAAATTGTAACATGGACGTTGAACTACTTGGGGAGGCATGCATTCATTTTAATGATGCTGCTAAATTTAATTAATATTATAGATTCACGTGTCACGGATATATGCCAAATATAATTTTGGACACATTCAATATTAATATAATATATAGTCAGAAAAACAATTGTGGAGTTGAACTGCTTCGGAAGACTTTTATTTACGGTAATATATCGATTGCCAAATATTTCTTCACATGTTACCAAATACCAATCTTATTAAAGCATAAAAATTTACAAACATCTTATTGCAAGAAAATTCAATGAATATTGAACTACTCATTCAGAGTTTATGATATATAAAGAAGACCCGAATGTAATAACAATGTAAGAAAGAAGAAAGCATGCATAATATATTACCTGATACAAGAAAAATCTGGGCACATCAACATAGTTTTCTGCTAAAGATGGCAGAAATCTTCATCAAGACTAATGTTACATCGGAGCAAGATGCAAATTATTATACGCTTACTGGACTAGAGATGATCAGATGAAGCTTAATGAAAGAGTGCTACTTGCATATGGAAGACTTACAAGATTGGTTTCCTTTTTAATGTTCACCATGCCAATTTATATAATAAATCTTAACTCTTCTTCGTCTTCCTGGTGTAATTATCATGGAGGACATCAAGCAGTACGGTGCTTTTACATTTCGGGCACCTTGGATCATCCTCAGCTAGCATCACGTACATCAGGCATCTTGGGCACCCGACGAGCACCATGGATGTCTCCTCGGGGTTCGTCGACTGTCGGATGGAATAGTGGTCGGGTTGATTCGGCTCGGACGACACGCACGAGCTCTGAGGGGATGTTGAAGACACGGTCGATGATGATGGGCTCGGGGACTCCACTACATGGTCACTGATCATCCTTGGGGGTGACAAATTTAACTTGAGGTCAAGTTGTGGTCCATTTCTTGGATTCATCTTGTAGTTTTCTTCTCAAAACTTCTTGATTAACAACAAAAAATATCAGATGGAATATTATTAATAAGTTTATGATAATATATATATATATAGGGTTTCGAATCAGTTTAAAGTAAATCTGAAACAATAACTGAGTTGATTCGTCGGAGTGCTTACCGGCGTGAGGGGAAAAGAGAAGGGTCTTTTAAATCTAGAGACGTCGAAGAAAGGCGGTGGCGGCGGATCGTGGTGATGACGGTAGAGTGTACACCATTTTTACATGGGCTTGTTAGAGTAGTACTTTTGAACCTCCAAATCCATGCTATATATAAAGAGCTAGAGTTGACAAGTGAGAGATATCGGATTGCTTTGAAGCTTAATTGTACGTGTGGAGCAATTGTGACGTGAGAAAGGAAGTACTAATAGAGGAATTATGATGGAAGTCTAGAGAGTGATTGGATTAATTTTGGTAGGGAGACGGAATAGGATATATATATATATACACTACTACTATTAATTTTTAGAGGTTCCAAAATCAGACACAATCCACTAACCCGATATGGTTCAACTTGAAAAAATCAGGTTTGGGTTTGGGGTTTTTGGGTTCGGGTTGGACCCGATAGCTGACCCAAAAAAATGATCCGATTGGGTTGGGTTCGGGTCAACCTGGGTTGAACCGATATTTTAATTTTTTTAAAAAATATAATTAATAAATATTGCCTACATTTTTATATATTGTATGTCTGAAAAAATATTTATTGTATATTTATATTATAAATTTTCATAATTTAATATTTATTTTGAACATTTTTATTTTTTAAACAATTGTTTATTTGATTTAGTAAATATATTTTATTTTTCTACAATTAGACTTCCAAATTTAAATCATATATATAAGAGAGATTTTATTATTATGTGTTTAAATTAAAATATTTTTTTTTTTGAATTTTATTTAATTTTATTTTAAAAAAATAAAAAAATTCAAAATCGGGTTATACAGGTTGATCGGGTTGGTTCGGGTTCGGGTTGCGAGTTTTTTGATTGACTCGGGTTCAAGTTGGGTTCGAATTGAATAATACTATTTGCTCAACCCGACTCAACCCACCTGAATGACACCTTTACTAATTTTCTTAATAAGATATGCAACCACGAATATTATTTTCCTGTATAGATCTAAACTCTTGCTTATGTAAGCCCGTGTTGTCGTAACCGTGGAGTATGCATTTTATATAAAATATGTTGCATATCCACTACTAATTTGACTTTTTATTTTTATTTTTTGTTTGCGCTCTTGAAAATTAATTAATATTCTAGAAAACATGCATGCGTAAGATCATTGACCTTCATTCATGAATTTATAAAAAAAACTTATCACAGTCCAAGCTGGCCCTGCTTGGTGTGTACTTCTCATCAATCGGGCCAATCAAATTTAATACATCATTTATTGTGTTTTAAATGCACAGTTGAATTTTGAAATGTTTAGAAATATAATAAATCATGTATAAAATTAAATATTATCTAGCTAGCTACGTACATGGGGTTTTATGATTTTATCTATATTAGACAATTCAATAGTTTTTGGCCTAATTTTTATTTTGTTTTCTAATTAGTCAAATTTAGATTTTAGAATGAGAAATGACTAAAACGTAATTGACTACTTACCAATTTATATTTAACTCTATATATATATATATATATATATATAATCTCAATATAGTAAAAATTATTAATAAGTCTCTAAGTAGGGAGTTAAAGCTGATGATATTGGAGGAGGCAACTATTTTTCTAATATTTTCGATAAATGTATTAGTATATACATAACATGTTATATTATCGATATCATGCGCCTGGTAAACGTAAAACCTTATTAAAACGATGTTATTTTCTTTTTATCTCCTTTTTAGTAATGATTCAAATATGTCTGTAAAAAGAAATGATATTTTAATTTCATTTCATCGCATAATAAATCTGACACCCATCCACTTAATAAAAGAACCGTCTCCATCCATTTCTCGTTAAATATTATGTTCATATTAATGATCTCTCAATTTAAAAGATAAAAATCTGACCATATAATTAATTATATAGCAGATAACACAACGATCGTATGCTTGTTAATAAAAATGTTCCCGAAAATTATATGTAACATATGATTAATTCATTATAACTCTTAGTTTAAAATTTAAAAAAAGAAAGAAAGAAAATGATCGATATAAGAAAAGTCGCGTTGCTAGCGTCTAGCTTTACGTAACTGTTGTTTTAGCGTGTTATATATATCGCCCATCCTTTTTCTTGTCAAATTTGGATACAAAGAAATTAATATGTTCTTATCAACACCCCTTTTAGACCTCCTCATTTTCATGATATTACAGTTTCGTTTTGTTTAAATGGTTTTATAATTTTTTGAGTTAATAAGTAGAACTATAATGTCAATCAACATCTATAAAATAGGACAAAAAAATATTATCATGAACACTACAACAAAAATCGTATTTAACAACACATCAAAGACAACGGTTTTAACAAAAACCGTTGTCTTTTTACTTTTAACAACGGTTTTAACAAAAACCGTTGTCGTAGCCTAAAAAAATCCGCTCAAAGACAACAGTTTCTTTAAAACCGTTGTCTTTGATATATCTACGACAACGGTTTTTAAAAACCGTTGTCTATGAGCGTTTTTTTTTGCCTACGACAACGGTTTTTAAAACCGTTGTCTATGAGCGTTTTTTTTTGGACTACGACAACGGTTTTTAAACTGTTGTCATATTAGCGTTTTTCTTCAAGCTACGACAACGGTTTGTAAAAAACCGTTGTCTTTCAACTTGTTTTTCTACAAATTTTATTAGATTTTGCGACGGCCTAAGTAAAATCTGTCGCTAAAATTAGCGACGTTTATACTATACCGTCGCTAATTTAAATATTGCGACAGTTTAAGTATACCCGTCGCTAAACTTAGCGACGGTGTAAAGTAAAACTGTCGCCGATGTAGATATAGCGACGGTTTTCAAAAAACGGTCGCTAAATTTAGCGACAGTTTGTGTATAACCGTCGCTACATTTAGCGACCGTTTTAATAAACCGTCGCCGATCTATATTTAGCGACGGTTTATATTAAACCGTCGCTACTTTTAGCGACGGTTTAATATAACCGTCGCTAAATAAAGCGACAGTTCTTGTAAAAGTGTCGCTAATTTTAAATCGGCGACAGTTTAAAAAATAACTGTCGCTAATTGCGACGGTTTAATCAAAACCGTCGCAAACTCTCTATAAATATCCCAACCCTCAGTCCATTTCCTACCATACCACTTCACAACACTTAAAATTTTTCTCCCTTACACAATTTTAATTTCGTTTTTCTCTTTAAAGATTAATAAATTTTTACCACTTCACAACACTTAAAATTTTTCTCCCTTACACAATTTTAATTTCGTTTTTCTCTTTAAAGATTAATAAATTTTTACCCTTAAAATTTTTCTCCCTTACACAATTTTAATTTCGTTTTCCTCTTTAAAAATTAATAAATTTTTACCACTTCACAACACTTAAAATTTTTCTCCCTTACACAATTTTAATTTCGTCTTTTTCTTTCAAGTTTAATAAATTTTTAAAATCAAAATATAATATTTTCGACTGAAATTTTTTTTTTATTTTAATGACAAAAATAGTGACGGAAAGCATAAAACACCGTCGCTAATATTAGCGACGAAATTGAATAAATACCGTCGCTAATTTTAGCGACGATGTATAAAACCGTCGCTCTTTAGCGACTATTTTAATTACGATCGTCGCTAATTTTAGCGACGGTTAACGATGATTTTCGTCGCAAATTGTAACTACCACATCACTCTTTCACCGTTGTCTTTTAGCGAATTCTTTATCCACATGACATTTGACAACGGTTTTGTATACCTACGACAACGGTTTTTCACCGTCATCTTTAGACGTCTACGACAACGGTTTTTCACCGTTGTCTTTGAGCACACTCTTTAACCACAGGACTTCTAACAACGGTTTTAAAAGGCCTACAACAACGGGGAAAAACCGTTGTCGTAGGCCTTTTTTCTTGTAGTGGAAGCAGAAGATGCGAGAACACGAGTAGGCCCCAACATGAGAATCGAGCAAACAACTTATTAATAATAATATAATAATGATATCATCAATCGCGTACCACTAAGTCAAGAGTTGTAGATGTTAGTCAAGACGCAATTTTATTTTTTTTTTATACTTATGGAAGAACAGAGTGTACATACTTGGATACTAATGGGTAGGGTTGTTAGGCTCATGAATCCGAGAATGTGCGTGTTAATCTGCTGGTGTTGTCTCATATATCTTAGAAATCAGTCGTACTATTTTCCTAACGTCTGTCATGTCCCCAGCAGAGATAATATTATGCGTTAAGATCTAGCGTCACTATTTTACGGTACACCTATACAACCAGATCAAACAACGCAACTTCAGCATCTTGACGTACGAGAACTTTCTAGAAGATCGCTCATCTCAGTACTACTCTCACTCATATATATTTAACATAACAAATAATAATAATAATAATAATAATAATAATAATAATAATAATAATTGTCACAGATATATTTGATTAAGGAAACTATAGAATCAAGTGTTCATAGCACAACAAAATCTATCATATGGACTATGTGAGTCAAATTTTTAGATCATATAGGATATACTATATTTCATGCATAATATTTCAATTATTCCGTTAATATGAGCAAAAATATTATTGTTTCTCAACAACCCCACTCAATATTAATTATACCACCTTACGGTTCATGAGAATTTTTCTTAGGCATTCATCAAATACACTTACGATCTGATGTCAAGACATTATTTGGACGAGAGCCTTTCGGTTCCTTTGGAATATGTAGTTTATAATTTATTTTAGTTTTTTTTAAATTATATTGGCCATTTCTATTTTCTTCTTTAGTCAATATATACCAAAATCTTGAAAATGTCATTTTTAAAATATTTATTTTTCAACATATATTATTCTAACAAAAACCTAGCTAGAAATGAAATAAGTTGGAAGAGCACCAAATTTTTAGGCAACCTAATTATGTCACCTGCCCAATTAATAATCGGGCCATTACTTACAAAAATCTAAAAATTTGCTGCATTAAATTGTTTGCCTAACCATACAAAATAAGGGTTTCTCGCAACGTTGACTGCTCTACTTTAAATGGCTAATAAATTTGACCAAAACATTGTTATAATCGGACAAATTTATACTGGCTATACAACAAAAAAATACTAAATAATTAGTGGAAAATAACAAAATTTATGTTACAAAAATGTTTACCTTAGCCCTCCAATCACTCAAAATAAGATCACGAATCTAAACTTCAAGATTGTCGTCGTTTATAGTTTAACCGAGATGGTGCTCGGAGCACTCGAATTCAACTTGAGCTCGGTCGAGGTATTGAGGAATTAAGGATAGAAAAATTGAACTAATTATAATGTAACTGTGTCTGTGTGGCTGAGAAGTACGTACGTACGTACGTAATTAATATGAGTTGCAGATGCATTAGATGTAGGCGTGTTTTCCTTTTCGATATTATTGATCTGGGTTCTGCTCTGGACGCCTTCAAACATATTGATTATATATGTTAGAATTGAATATGAGACGGAAGAGGACTCAATTTCCATCGTACAAATATTTAAGCAACATTAATGTTTTTGGGCAGAGAAATAATTTATGTTTTATCAAACAACATATTGCATGGCTTTGTGTACTAAGTACGTGTAATAATTTGTGCAGGCTATGTCGTCACATCATAACTTAATGTTAATTTAGCATACTTTGAAAATCTTGTGGGATATGATGAAAGTTTGATGTTAACTATGCAGAAGATGAATTCGATGACTGATAGTTGCTAATGAATGTGGTTATTTTTTGCTGATTTGCTCTAAATTTTCGTTTTTATAGAGTTGATAAACCCCACATACAATGTATATCAACAAACGACTGCCAAAGACAAAATATGTCTACGAAAACGGATTTTCCGTTATCTTCAACAGAAATTCGATGTTACAGGTAAGGTAAGCACAATTGGATCTGGCAGGCCATCACCGAATTTCTTGTCTTCAACCGAGGGTGTGATTAGCTTCAAATTCATCAATCCAAATGCAACAAAAAGACGATGGTAACATCTAATATATTCTCTATTGGGTTTTTAAGCAGCAAAGCCCAACCAAAAAGGAATTAATTGCTTTGTTCAGCCCATTCTAAGGCCTTGAGGTTAATATTTAAGCCCAATTCTACTGGACTTGACTTTGAATTCTTCAACGACAAAGGGCCCAAAACATTACCCTAGCCTAAAAAAACAAGTTGAATATTATTTTAATATATTTCAAATTTCTCAGTATTTGATTAAGATAAATTTTTAAACAAGATCAGTCTGGGCTAAGATTTTATTTATGTGTGTTTCATATAATAAAATTATTATATTTCTTTTTATATCGAATTTTCAATGATGAGTTAACTAGATATCTATATTTATGGTACCCATGATGTAATAATAGATGATAAAGCTAAATTTTTTGTATTATCGTTTCTCTATAATTTACATGTATTTTATATTTTTGCCAACGTTATTTGAGATTGAAAATGAAATAATACTTGCTAACTTAAACTTAATGTATTATATGTTTGAGTAAGTTTAATGTTAGACGGTTTCACGTATTTATGCTCGTGATATGAGTTGATATGTTTATATTTAAAAAAAAAAAAAAGTAATATTTTTGTCTAAAAAATAATGTTTTTTCATGAACCAGGTTAAGTTGCAGATCCATATCACAAAATTGATCTGTAAGATAATCTCATAAAAATTTTTATGTATTTAGTAATAAACTTTTCAAATTTATTTATTATTATCATAACAAGAAAACAGTCGGTCTAACGACTGTCAAAACCGTCGCTACACTCATTAGCGACGAAATTGACCACGGTGAATTTTTTCGTTACAAAATTCACTGCCAATGTCTACTTGCGACGGTTTTCCTTTAATTTCATTGGAAAATTAGTGACGACATAGAGAAATCGTTGTTATTGTAGCGAGGATTTTCGTACTCAAAACAGTTGCTAAGTTTGTAATGGTTTTTTTTAAGTTTGTAATGGTTTTTTTTAAAAAAAAACCGCCGCTAAACTAAATGCAATTGGGAAAATTCAGATCTATACTAGCAACGATTTTTTTTTTTTGAAAAACCACCACAACTTTGCGCAGTTTAAGTAAAAACTGTAGCTAATTTGGAGTTGTTTACAAAGAAAATCGTCGCCAGTCTAGATACGTTTTTAGTTAATATGTCGTTGTGATTCTTACTAATTTTTTTAATACTTTTATTTTTTAAAATACTGTTATTTTTATTTATTTTTTAAAATAATCATTACTTAATTACATTATTTGTGTGGAAATTATATATTATCTAATGCATGTATATATTTTTTTAAAAATTATTGTTATTAATATTAACAGCAGAGGCCAGAGGGTGATGTCTATTAAAAAATTTTATATTATCTAATGCATGGAAAAATTATTGTTATTAACATCCACAGCAGAGGGTGATGTCTATTAAAAAAAATAAATTTTTTTTAAAAAATTGGTATTTTTATATTTAAATTATTTCAAAATCAAAATTATATTTTTATATTAAAATACGTGATTAATAATCCAATTTAAAGTTACAATTTTTTTTGGTTAAATATATATATTGTGGGGTTAAAATGACGTCTCTCTTATTATCTTTTTTTATAATTATTTCAACTCTTTTTCTAAAAAAATGTTAATAAAAATTTAATTTTTTTTTTAGAAGTTAAAATTTTATCAATCACATATTGTAACAAAAATAATAATCTTGTTGTTTTTTTTATATTATAATTCTTTTGAAAAACTATTTTCTCTTTTTTTGTATTGTTAATTTTTCTCATTTCTTTTTTATCTTGTTAATTTTTTATTTACAAGTTAAAATTTTATTAATAACATATTTGTAATAAAAATAATAATATTGTTGGTTACAAATATATATTGTGGGGGTAAAATGACGTCTCTCTTATTATCTTTTTGTATAATTATTTCAACTCTTTTTTTAAAAAATGTTAATAAAAATTTAATTTTTTTGTTAGAAATATGTTATTTCGAACAAAGAAGAAAGGATGACGGTACATGTAAATTTTTTTAAATATTATAGTTCTTTTTAAAAAAACTATTTTATCTTTTTTATCCTGTTAATTTTTTATTTAGAATTTAAAATTTTATTAATAACATATTTGTAATAAAAATAATAATATTGTTGGTTACAAATATATATTGTGGGGGTAAAATGACGTCTCTCTTATTAAGTTTTTTTTATAATTATTTCAACTCTTTTTTTAAAAAATTGTTAATAAAAATTTAATTTTTTTGTTACTAATATGTTATTCCAAATGAAGAAGAAAAAACGACAGTACATATAAATTTTTTTTAATATTATAGTTCTTTTTAAAAAAACTATTTTATCTTTTTTATCTTGTTAATTTTTTTTTAGAAGTTAAAATTTTATTAATCACATATTGTAACAAAAATAATAATCTTGTGGTTTTTTTATATTATAATTCTTTTGAAAAACTATTTTCTCGTTTTTTATATTGTTAATTTTTCTCATTTCTTTTTTATCTTGTTAATTTTCTATTTAGAAGTTAAAATTTTATTAATAACATATTTGTAACAAAAATAATAGTCTTGTTGGTTACAAATATATATTGTGGGGTAAAATGACGTCTCTCTTATTACCTTTTTTTATAATTATTTCAATCTTTTTAAAAAATGTTAATAAAAATTTAATATTTTTGTTGCAAATACGTTATTCCGAACGAAGAAGAAAAAACGACGGTACATGTAAATTTTTTTTAATATTATAGTTCTTTTTAAAAAAACTATTTTATCTTTTTTTATCTTGTTAATTTTTTATTTAGAATTTAAAATTTTATTAATCACATATTGTAACAAAAATAATAATCTTGTTCGTTTTTTTATATTATAATTCTTTTGAAAAACTATTTTCTCTTTTTTTGTATTGTTGATTTTTCTCATTTCTTTTTTATCTTGTTAATTTTTTATTTAGAAGTTAAAATTTTATTAATAACATATTTGTAACAAAAATAATAATCTTGTTGGTTACAAATATATATTGTGGGGGTAAAATGAAATCTCTCTTATTAAGTTTTTTTTATAATTATTTCAACTCTTATTTTAAAAAAATGTTAATAAAAATTTAATTTTTTTGTTACAAATATGTTATTCTGAACGAAGAAGAAAA
Source organism: Primulina huaijiensis (assembly GCF_012295235.1). Lineage (NCBI taxonomy): Eukaryota > Viridiplantae > Streptophyta > Magnoliopsida > Lamiales > Gesneriaceae > Primulina > Primulina huaijiensis. The sequence goes on from NC_133306.1 coordinate 22,758,710, forward strand.
AACGACGGTACATGCAAATTTTTTTTAATATTATAGTTTTTTTTAAAAAAAAATATTTTATCTTTTTTATCCTGCTAATTTTTTATTTAGAAGTTAAAATTTTATCAATCACATATTGTAACAAAAATAATAATCTTGTTGGTTTTTTTATATTATAATTCTTTTGAAAAACTATTTTCTCTTTTTTTGTATTGTTGATTTTTCTCATTTCTTTTTTATCTTGTTAATTTTCTATTTAGAAGTTAAAATTTTATTAATAACATATTTGTAACAAAAATAATAATCTTGTTGGTTACAAATATATATTGTTGGGGTAAAATGACGTCTCTTTTAGACTTTTATTACTTTTTTTATAATTATTTCAACTCTTTTTTTAAAAAAATGTTAATAAAAATTTAATTTTTTTGTTACAAATATGTTATTCCGAAGAAGAAGAAAAAACGACGGTACATGTAAATTTTTTTTAATATTATAATTCTTTTTTTAAAAAAATTATTTTATCTTTTTTATCTTGTTAATTTTTTATTTAGAAGTTAAAATTTTATTAATCATAACAAAAATAATAATCTTGTTGGTTTTTTTTATTATAATTCTTTTGAAAAACTATTTTCTCCTTATTTGTATTGTTAATTTTTCTCATTTCTTTTTGATCTTGTTAATTTTTTATTTAGAAGTTAAAATTTTATTAATAACATATTTGTAACAAAAATAATAATCTTNACGCTAATTTTATTTTTGTTACAAATATGTGATTAATAAAATTTTAACTTCTAAATAAAAAATTAACAAGATAAAAAAAAAGAGAGAAAATTTTTTTTAAAAAAAGAACTATAATATTAAAAAAAATTACATATATTAAAAAAATGAAGAAAATAGTCTCCTACGTCTCTCGTTCTTTTCTTCGTTGTTGTCGTCGTCTATCTCGCCACATGCCAAGCATGTGAAGCTTTTAAATATTATGATAGATTAAATAGATTATTTTTTTTAAAAGATTGTTAGGTATATTATAACTAGAATAGTTGTTACTTGCTAGACACCTACTCTAGACGGAAAAATTCAAATTCTACATATGAAAATGGAAATTAAACATTTGAAATAAATTGACTAAGACCTGTCACTATAATACTGATTATATATATAATTTTATATTTTTTAAAACAAATATTTGATTTTTGTCGGTTATAAATGGCAATTCACATGGCGATGGTCATGGTATTAATTGACTAACCTGTCCCATGGATCAGATAACGGGTGGTACGTCGTACCTCCAATTGAATATGATAGTAACATATAACTGCATTATTCAAAAATATTGCATCAGCTTGTTGGTATCCATATGGCTTCTTCGAATCTGTTCCCTTCTAAAAATATTGATCATCATATTATAAAAAAAAAAAATCAAGATAATATATAATTTGAATGTGAATTATCTAAATATTTCATAATTTAATAATAAAATAATGTCATATATGAAGATGATTTCTTTTAACACAAAAATCTCGTGAAATCATTTAAAGATCAATTTTATAAGACAGATTTAACTTATCCATGAATATGTATATATACTTCTTTAATTTTACTCTAATATCTGGATATAAAAAATTATTGGGAATTTATCCACTATAATATAATATATAATATTTAGCCCCGAAAATTGACCACGAACTCCGATTCTGACACTCTTTAATGTTAAATCTTCCAATATCAGTATTAATTGTTCTGCACATGGACGAATGAATCACAATGTATTTATCTATTTCATGTAGTTGTATATCTTCATTCGTATCTATACAATTTATAATGCAAATTGAATTAACAAACTTTAAATAATTGGTTTTAAATTCAGTTGATTGATTAGTTTGGGTAAATTTAAGATATATTTTAAAAAAATAAACACTTTCTGAAGTTATTACCAATAAATAAATAAAATCGCAAACTAACATATATAATTGGAATTTAATAATCAGCAGCTTCAATCTTAACAAAAGAAAACAGAACATATGCCCAATTATATATTTTTTATTTGCTAAAAATCAGCTCAAATATTAACCAAAACTTGATAGCGTGTATCAGGTATCACGACTTGGAAAAAACACGTTTTTAATCTCCCTGCTGTAACTCTGGTTAGTGGTGCTGTAACCACCGTCCACCAAAAGATTCACCCCGCTTACAAACTTTGACTCATCGCTGCTCAGATACAGCGCCGCCTCCGCCACGTCATCCTCCGTCGGCACCACCCCTTTCAAGTTGGCGGAGGCGCATATAATACCCTCCACCACCGCTCTGCCCACCCCCATTTTCTGCGTGAGCAGCGGCGTCGCCACCGCGCAAGGCGATATGCTGTTAACTCTGATCCCGTACTGCCCCAGCTCCACGCAAAGGTTCTTCATCATCCCCACCACTGCATGCTTCGACATGGTGTAAGAGTGCGGCGATTCGCCGCAGACAACCGAAGCAATGCTCGAAGTGAACAGGATCACCCCCTTTCTCGCCGGGATCATCACCCTAGCGGCGTGCTTGGATCCCAAGAACGCGCCGTACACGTTTACTTCGAAAACCCTCTTGAAGTTATCGTTATCAGCATCGGCGATGGTGAAATCCAGGTTCCCCGTGATGCCGGCGTTGTTGAACATGATGTCAAGCTTGCCGTACTTGGAGACCGCGAGATCCACGGCGTTCCTGACGTCATCGTCGCTGGTGATGTCGCAATGGACGTACGAGATTTGATCGGGGAGATTGAGTTCTTCGCAAATGGATTGGCCCTTGTCGTCTTGCACGTCGGCAATGATGACTTTGGCACCGTGGAGGGCAAAAAGCCTGGCCGTGCTCTCGCCGAAGCCGCTTGCGCCGCCGGTAATAATGGCTACTTTGCCTTCTAATCTGCACATTGAACTAAAATAATTAGCATTAAAATTGCATTTGGTGTGTGACCTGACCAATCAATGCATGATTGATACCTTGATCTTGGCATGAGAGCTTCAGCTTTGGTGAAACCGTTCATTTTATTTTTGATGTTAGATATCTGTAATATACTATGCTTTTGTGAATTCTAAGTTAATAATAACTTTATTTTACGAAGTCGTGTAGTAGAATTTATAGAGTAAAAGCGCGAGGAGAAATAAGACCAAGTCGTAGTATGAATTTTTTTNTTATTTATTTATGAATATTATTATCATTTACATAAGATTTCGTTGAATTTGGAATCAAATAGATAAATGAAATAAGTTTTAGATATTCATAATCACCAGATAGAAACTTGGGAAAATATTCAAAAGTTGCATTTAACTTATCCATCCAACCTTTTTATATTTATTATTAGTATATATATGAGCTAATATTGTGCATTGAAAATATATATTTCAAATAAAATAGACCTCAAGAAAATAAAATAAGTGAAGTTTTAAAGTCAAAATAATTGAATATCGCATTTATTAAAACAGCTTTCAATTCAACTACCCAATCGGATGGCAGATTCCTTCAAATATTTCAACATTTAATTAAGCAAGCAAGTAGCCCCATGTGTGTTTTTTTTTTCTGTATGAACGAACTCATACAACTTCCATCTGCAATGAATTAAATAAAAACCGATTGATACTGGTTGATGAGATCCTATTTTTGGGCACTGTCTTTTTTTTTTTTTTTTTTTTTTTTTAAGTTTAAACATTCATAACATCAAGTCGGAAAATCCCGAGTTACAATGAAAGAAAGCCAAGATGGAATATTTCCATCTAGCCAAAGTAAATTAGAAGAGCTATTGAATGTTCTATGAGCAAAAAAGTGTGCCACGGTGTTGGCCAAACGATGCTTATGCTTGATTGACACAAAATGATTCACTAGGAACATAGAATGAACTTCAAGAGCCAATACACCAACAGAACCAGCGTCCATATCTGGGTTGAGAACTACACGAACCGCCTCCTTGGAATCAGAATAAATAGAAACAGAAGCAACGCCCACCTGTAGACAAGGATCCATACCACAACGGATAGTCAGGATTTCAGCTGCAAGAACACTACCGGGATTACGGATGATAATAGCATGGGCACCTCTAGTTACTCCCTGTGAATCTCTGATTATTGCTCCAACACTAAATTTATTACGCCTGGTATCGAACCCCGCATCAACATCTAGCCGAAATAAGCTAGGGCTAGGCGGTTTCCATAAATGATCTGCTGAGATTTGTGAGGTACATACTTGGATAGCACACTTTAATCTAGAGTAGCGAATCGAATCGAATCAAGAAATTTATAAACCCAATCCACTCTAAATTTCATGCTCTTACCCTCGGCATCATGCTTTCGAATACAAGTTTCACGCCTAATCTTGGGCACTATCTTAACAGTGTAGATATTTATTAATTAATGTCGGGTCGACATTTTTCGGTCGATCTCACATGAGTATAAATATCCACGTGATAAAATTTGTAAAATAACATCGATAAACTATTTAATTAAGAAAATGACTTTTTCGTAGATTTATGATACCATGAAATTTATCGTAAATACTAAAGTACTAATGTATTATTTCCAAGATAAGGTGTATTGATTGTCTTTGAGGCACATTGTATTCTAAATTTATTTATTTTTCTTTAATAAAATAAATAAATCAGCATACAGACGGGAAGAATGTAGTTAGATGGTGTAATCGGATTTTTATTAGGATACCAATGTTTGTACTCTACTACTACTATTATTATTTAACTTTTTTGTGAGTGAGTCTATCATTTGTTATCGATTTCTAAAATAAGATATTTAAAATAATTTATATTTGAACAAAAAAATAAACTACTTTTATTGTGAATGGGTAAACGAACAAGACACGTGTAGATATAGATTGAGCTCGACAAGATTTTAGGCATGCAAATCCCTTTCATTTAGGCCTTCAAATTCGAGTTTTGTTCATAAATCTGGTGAAAATCAAAATTCGATTCCAATTTGATTTTCTTATTCTTAAACAAGATAGTATGTGTAAGTACGTCGTCGTTAATTATATTTTTTCAGTTTTTGGAAATAGATGTCGATTATTGTGAATATGTTCTATATAAACGGACATAATTTTTATGTAAGGACAATTTTACGGTTGAATAAAATCATGTGAGATTGTTTTTTTTATTATTATTATTATTATTATTTGGAGATTTTTTGGCATTATGTGTGAATCAGTATATGGATCTTTGTTAATAGACGCTTCCGCTTAGAGATGTCAATGGGACGGATATGGCTAGACCCAAGATCCGTCCCATGAAGAAAACTTTGACTCATTACCCGTCCCACCCCAGTTAAATATTCTTCGGACCCACCGCAACCCGAATACAAAATAGGTCCGGTTAGACCCATGAGACCTGAATTTTTTTTAAATAAAAACAATAATATTCTTCTTACATGACTGAATTATAAAAAAAACAAGCCTCTAAATACAACAAAATAGAAAACTAATCATGTCTTCGACAACACTTAATAATGACAAACAAAGTATCTTCACGTCATAATGAATTACATAAAAAAAGAGTCATTATCTCTCCAAAAAAATTATTGACATCCACAAATTGACATTAATAAAACTAAAACCATAGAGTATTTATATGTACATATATGGGTCGGGTATGGGACGGGTGTTATAGAACTCATGACCGGCCCTATATCCGGACGAGTCTGAAAAATTGAACCTGAGACCCGTCCCATGACCTATTTAGTATACCCAAACCCGTCCCAAATGGAGTGGGTCCATTGCGATCTGGTTAAACTCCGGACCCATTGACATCTCTACTTCTGCTACATCAATAAGTTTCCCAGTTAAATTGAGCTTTTTGATTAGATTGTACTAATTTAGTTTTTTTTAATCTAAAGATTATCATTATGGTATTTTATCCTTTATGTTTTATTAAAAATATTAATTTTATTACAAAATTATCCTTTATGTTTTATTAAAAATATTTATTTTATTGATATTTTATTTAATATTATTATTTATTAAATAAAAATGATAAAGTTTTTTATTATTAAATGATTTGAAAAAATAAAAAATGAGAGTACATAGATAACTAAAAATAAGTTTGGAACATCAAATAGGTAAACTAAAACCAAATTTTAGGAATAATACATATTCCTATATTAATGCGAATATGCATTCTAATTTAAATGAATGTATCAAGTATGAGAATGAGTCGGATTGCTTTTTTCATTTCCAATTCATTCTGGGCAAAAACTTTTGTGAGACGGTTTCACGGATCGTATTTGTGAGACGGATCTTTTATTTGGGTCATTTATGAAAAAATATTTTATGCTAAAAGTATTACTTTTTGTTGTGTATATGGGTAAAGTTGACCCGTCTCACATATTAGGATCCGTGAGACGGTCTCACATGAGACCCACTCTTCATTCTGAATGCAAATCAATTGGAATTCTAAAAAGACCAATTCGAAGGTGTATTTATTTCGAGTAAGTTGATTAATTTAATTTTAGCTGTATTTCTCTGAATAAGCTGGTTAATTTTACTTCTAAGACATTATATTTTCTAAAAAACATATATTTATTATTTATATAATTAAGTTATAAAAATATTTAGGCATATTTTATATGATTTTCTAACTGGTTATTTATATTGAGAGAGAATGCTCTTGCAATTGATATATTATTTGTTATAGAAAATTTTGATATTTTGAAGCACGACAAATTGAGACTTAAGTAAAATTACTTCATATTTTTATAGAACATCATTGAAGTTAAAATAATATGTTTTATATTTCTGTATTATGTTTACAAATGTATTGCCGGAAATTTTCCATTGTAACTGAAAATTTGGAGGACTAGGGATGGGGCAGAGTCGAGGGGTGGGGTGAAACCATTTGCCCATGGCACCGACTTTATTTATATCGTAAAGCATCACTCAGCTTGGCGTGAAAGATAAAATATTGTTGATTATTTATCTTTATTTTGTCTGATATTTGATTTAAGTTCTACAAAAGATTAATGCAATCTATCATTATCTTATATAAATATATTAATTTATCATTCTTATATTATGAGTCATTCATCATCATCGATGAGTCAAGTGGTGTCTAAAATCATTAAAATTTATATTATTATATACAGAAAAAATTTTGTGAGACGGATTCTCAATCCAATCCGTCTCATGATATAGATCCGTGAGACGATCTCATAAAAAACATACTCTATCATATATAAGTTGAAATTGAGTTGATTTTGTAATCATAGTTATTTATATAGTTTAATTAATAATTGTTGTTTGATGTTAGAGTAGATGTTGATCAATAAACCAATTGCCGACGATAAAAATTACAATTTTGATAATGTATGCTCATTTTTTTTTAATGATTTTTGATACTTTGTCGTTATATTCTATTTTTGGCAAATTAATTTAGTAAGTTTTTTTTTTACTTGGTGTGACCCACAATCTTTTTCCATGTTGTGTCACATCAATGATATGACCCCAATCTGGCTCCACTATTGTGAGAATCAAAACAAAACCAATAAGGACGAGTATAGGGATATCAATTGTGAAAATAAAATAAGATATAATAATTTATTTATAATTGATATAAAATGACAAAATTAATATCTTTAAAAAGTAAGCGATCGTTTAGACGAGATAGATCTACAAATTTGATGAAGTTGGAAGAGATACGTGTGATAAGAAAAGGTAGGTGGAATAAACAATGTTACACAGTTTGTAATAGATTATTTTTTCTCAATCATAACACCAAAAAAAATAGAGAAAATTTGTAAAATAACATCGATCAACTATTGAAATACACATGAAGATATTATTTTCTTAATTAAATAAGAATCAAAACAAATACCATTATTTTTTTAAAAAACACAATTAACACCTTTAATTGCTGAGTTTTGATACAAAAAATTTCTAATAATGTTTTCTCCTTTAATAGCCTTCGATTTTTTAGATATAATTATAATTATCGTTGAAAAATTGGAGTAAATTTATTTCTAGAGGTGATAAATTGAAAATGGAAAAGAAGGGACGAAGGGTATGTAAAAATATTTAATAAATATTTTAAAATGTTATTTTTTTCACACGAACAAAATGTTACTTTTTGCGAATTTTATTATTCATTTAAGCATAAAAAGAATGGATAAAAGGTTAATCTATGCTATGTCGAAAGTGTTGTTCTTTCTATTTCAATATCATTATGAAAAATGTTACTTTTTTTCACACGAACAAAGGTATGTATAAATATTTAAAAATATTACATTTTCATACAAACAAAATGTTATATTTTGTCTGTTAAATTTTATTATTCATTTAAACATTAAAAGAAGAGATAAAATATTAATCTATGTTATATTGAAATCATTTTTTTTCTATTTTAATATCATTAGATCATACGAGTTTTCATATTTTTATAAAATTTAACATATATATTGAGAGATACAATAACTAACATTTGTCCTCGTAAAAAAAAACACTTGATGTAAGCATATGATATAAAAATTCCAAGGAATTCTGACATACAACAGATTCATAGGGACGATTCAGATCTTTCCCACAAAAAGGAAATTATGATTCATCACCCAAAATTGAAATTTCAACAAATTATATTAATAATCAATAATATATTTAACAACCATTCTTTATTGCGAAACCGCCGCCGAATTGGCATTCCTCCCTTCTTCTATCAGAGAAGCTCTCGCCGACACAACGCTGCTACCAATAACCGGAGAATCAAACACCGCGTAGTCGATCCATTCCTTAAGCAAATCCTCCTGTCCCCATACATCGGGTATCCAGACCCGACCCGCCACCTCCACCCGATGCCTCTTCAGCTTCTCCCGCCCGCTTCCACTCCCCTCCACTGTTCCTTCTGCATTATTCGTCACAGTTTTTGACTTACTCTTCTTCGTTTTCGTAACTGTTTTTGTGGATGAATGAGATTGGATTTCGTTTTTTCGATTCTGCCGAGGCATGATTGGGAATGGGATCTAGTTCGGGGAAGCTTCCTCGTGCTTGCTTTATATGGGCAATGGAGGGACTGCTGGCTGGCTGGCGTGCTGTAAGATTCAGATTCCAATCTTTGTGCTTTTATTTTCTGCACCTGAAAAAATATTAATATGGAATAGGTCTATCTGTCTCTTGTGAGACGGTTTCACAAACATTTATATGTGACACATGTCAACCATATTGATATTCATAATAAAAAGTAATATTCTTAGTATAAAAAATATTACTTTTTTATTGATGACATAAATAAGATATGCATCTCACAAAATACAATACGACTAGTAAGATGTCTCACATAAATTTTTACTATTAATATGATTCTTTTTGTTTCTTCTGTTTTAGATATTCTTTTAGAACGATGAGATGTGACTGTGTTAGAGCCATGTGTCATCGATTTAATTTTTTGAATATCATTTTTAAATTATAAATATTAATACATTATATTGTATTGTATTTTGTTTTTATAAAACACAATTATGTTGATATTTTTTTTTAAAATATTATTTTTAGTTTTGGTGTTATTCGATTTTAAACAATCGATTTAATTAATCATTATTAGAAACAGGTAGAATAGCACAGCCACATTTGGTTATGGTAAATGTAATTAATTCTTAATTATAATGTACATATAGATCGTGTTCATGCGAGTTACATAACATTAAATAATCGATGTATGACTCAAGTTCTACAAATAAATAGAGTTATACGTCATTTTATTAACTATCTATATATCGATTTATCTTTCCTACATTATACATTTTTTCACCATCACATCTCACAAATTGTTAAAACAAAGTACAACAATCTTGAATAATTTTTTTTTAAAAAAAATTGGGATATATATTAATTATCCATATTTAAGTTAGAACTAACGACCTACTAAAATACTATGATTTTTAAATAATTATAATTTAGTGGGGAAACGTCATTTTAAGAAATAAATTATTTTTTAAAAAACATGTCAATGTTAGAAAGGAAGTAATCAACAAGCAGTTGAGGGTTCTTTTTCTTTTTCCCGGTTAAGGATTTTTTGTGGATATAATATGAGTTAGATGTTGATATGAAAGAATTTTCATAAAATCGTAGGCCAATAGATTTTGATAGAGGGAGAATAAAGTCATTTTCACAGTAGCATCTCAATCATTTAATAGGAAATGGACTTGGCTGGTGTTGGATGTTGAAGTAGATATTTGGTTCCAAAGTCGTTTTCTACCACTCTTGCCCTTCATATATATACTATAAATAGAAATATTGTAATATTGAGTGCTGAAAAACTATAGCGTGATCCCAGTTTCATAAATGAAAATTATTGAAATGTATGGTAAGATATTTAAGTGTATATGTTGATTTAATTTTTTTTTTGGTAGATTCAATTTACAAAAAATGATTTTGATTTGCGAAAATCATTTATTTTGAATATATAACATACAAATCTAAAATGACACAATGATATGTTTAAAGATATCTACAATGAACAGTGAATTGCAAGCATTTTGTCCCCAGATGCATACGTACCCTACTTAATTGAGAGTTGTATTCTTTCCCTAGTGAAACTTCAGGAAATCCTCGAAACTTTGGTGAAACTTTATTTATTTTTTATATAAAAAAATGACCTAACGGCCTTGGTTCATAATTATCAAGAAAAAGTGTTATATGCTCAAAACTAAGATTCACGTGAAAACACTGTATAGGGTGAAAAAGAAATATTTTACGGTGTAGGATAACGAGGGCCTCCTTTCTTCCTCAAGAACTCTGGGATCTCTACATCGCCAGATGGCCTATTTGAATCTAAAGGAGATGCCTGCATTGATTTTGATTTCGCCTACAATTACTCATGTGGCTAATGCATAAAAAGATAATGTAGTGTTTTGGGCACAAATACCTGGATAGATTTCCCAGCACTTGCCTCCAGCTTTTTAAACCCAGTGGCTATCAAGGTTATGCTAACCTGTATTATTTACACTGTGTGTATTATAACTCGTACAATAACGACCAAGTTAACTGGCCGTCTAAAATGTTCGCCTAACTTAACTTAATATCTTTAATAAATTATACTTCCTGACCAAGAACCTCTCTGACAAATATGAACATGGAATAATTGGTGGGTGTCGATTAATGATATTGGTATGAAGTTTATGAATAGTAGTCTCAAGTGAATAAACTTACTTGACCACTTAGTGAAGGATCTATCACAGCACCAAATATCAAGTTGGCATTTGGATCCACAAGGTCATATATAACCTCTGCAGCAGCATTTACCTGTTGTTCCACATTTAAAAACATATGCTGAAAGAATTATATGCAAATTGGAAATGTGACACCTATATCTCCATAGCATAACGTTATTGATAAACCTATAATGCACCCTTCTATTTACATGGAATACAATTTTCCCGGTCAGCATCTGAGTCTGATTTCTCCATGTTCGACCCCAGTTGGCCACAATTTTGCCATGCAAGATATATCATAATGGGAGTTTATTTGAAAACCCCTCAAGATCATGTGGCCAAATCGACGCATCATGTGTATGGTGCAAATGAATTGAGTCAGCTTGCAAGGTCTTGAGTATACTCAAATATTATTCTTTTGATATTCAAAATTATTTAAGGCCAAACTTGTACATATTCAAATATATTTTCTGGCAAAATTCAATCCCCAATTATATTATTTCCTAACTCAAATGACAGTAATGAGCTTTAGTATTATCAAAATGAACAAGCTTGAGGTATCATTCAAACACTCATTAAATAAAAATTAATAATTAAATTTAAACAAGAAAATCAAACTATATTTCAATGTTTATTTTGAGCCAAACTCAAGCCAAAATAATTAATTCATCGATCTTTGAGCTAGTTAAAAAAATTTAAACTCAAGCTCAAATATGACAATTTAATTAGTATTCAGCTCGACTGAGTTTGTTTGCAGCCCTAGGAATGTTAATATTGATGTTAATTTAAACATCACAATAAATTTGCTCGCAGCCATACGAAAGCAATAGTGTACAGGGTTGTAAGATTTGGCTAATTTAATAGAATTTTCGCGTTACTTTTTCCTTTCCGAAGATATGGCAATGATGTTTATTGAAACAACAACATTTGAACTCATATCTCAGATATAAAACAAAGAAAAAAAGTTCAGTGAAGGAACTACCTCAGACAATGTTAAATCAGTACCACCAGTTATATTCCAAACAATTCCAGTAGCTCTCTCTATGCCAATATCCAGTAAAGGAGATTGAATGGCGTTTAATGCAGCATCTCTCGCCCTGCTCTTTCCTTTATAGTTGTAATGACAATATTAAAAACTTAACCTCAACAAGAAAGTGGCAGAGTGATCAAAACATCGTATGAGTATGGTAATTGTTCCTACCCTCGCACGTACACGGGATTCATGTAATTTTTGTGCTTGTTCCTCAAGACAACAGCGCCCACACACACACACACATATATTTCACTCAGTAAAATCCATGATTATACATATTCTTCTCTAATGTTCCTACCCTCCCACATACACGGGATTCATGTAATTTTCTGTGCTTGTTCTTCAAGACAACAGCACTTCATCAATCCCATATCATTTACAACACACCTGACATTTTAGAAGTCCCAAGTATTTCACTACTTCAAAATAATATATATTATTGTTATACTATACAAAACTTAAAAATCTCAAAATGATAGCTACCAGATCACATGCAAAACATTGATTGCAACAATTATGAGAAAAATCACAATGAAATGATAATAACATTAAACACAAAACAGAGTAACACAAATAACTCTTGATAATACCTGTTGCAGTTCCTACACCCATTAACGAAGAACCTGCGTTAGCCATAACAGCTCTCACATCAGCAAAATCTACATTTACTAGCCCCGGAATCTGCAGATAATGCACCACAAAGTCAATCCCATGACACCCTTAAAATTTCGGAAACAATCAAATAAACACTTGACAAAAATATTCTAAGGGAGTATTTGCAACCTCTATAAAAAGTGATTCTTCAATATCCAATTTTACAAGTCAGTTTTTTGCTTTTCTTAACCCTAAAGTTTGCTTCCGCTTTTGTTCTGTTTAATTAAAATCCAGAAGTTGTTCTCATGCTTATTCATATTCTACAAAAGTAATTATGGTATTTTGATAATTAAATGTAATTTTTTCTGAATAATCTTAACCCCAATATTTTTATCTAATCCAAAAGTACCCTTTACATTCATTTATGGTTCACAACACACCATCAATCAAAATCTCTTGCAAACACTCAAATCAGGGTATTTTGTTAAAAAACTAGTATTAGAATAACTTATTTACCAAACACTATTTTAAACTTAACAAATTTACAGCTTTTTACTTTTATTCTGAATTACTACTAACTTCTGATTTTTCCCGATTCTACCTTTTTCCCCAAAATTTAATATTTTATAAAAGCATAATCTTTTGCAAACACTTCCTGTATAATATTGAACAACCGGCACGCTTACAAAACAATCACACATGCATACGAATGCAAAAGATCTATATCACGTAAACTAGCTAGATCTTTACACCCCCAGAGTATCATGCTTTCTAAAGAAACATAAAATTTTAGTAAGAGTCAACATCTTTCAAAATGAAAGGAAACATAAATGCAGATGAACCCAAATTAAAATGAAGTACAAGATCCACTAAAAAACAAAATGAAACACTCATATGAGCAGACATACCGTGATTATATCTGATATACCACGAACTCCTTGGCGTAGAATGTCATCAGCAAGATTAAACGCTTCTGTTACTGGCGTAGATGGGGAAACTGCAGTCAGTAGTTTATCATTTGGGATGACAATTAGAGTGTCAACATTTTCTCTTAAAGCTGCAATTCCTTCTTGGGCTTGAACAGTTCTTCGCCTTCCCTCGAAAGAAAAGGGTGTGGTGACTATACCAACAGTCAAAATACCCATAGACTTGGCAATGCCAGCAATTACAGGAGCTCCACCAGTCCCTGTTCCACCACCCATCCCAGACTGCAGATTTTTCAGGATAAGAGACTTGGAGAATTATACATCCTCAGATACTAGTCTATTTCTAAGAAAATGTAAACAGCCACAAAGAAAATTTTGAAAGTTACTGGTCATTTTCAATCATTCAGGTGTCAACAGTATAAAAATAACATAAACTATATTTAAAACAATTCTATCATCCATGTTTCAAGCATATAAAAAATAACAAAATATATGTTCTGAAACAATTGACAAATTCACTATCATAGAGAAAGAACATAAGACGGTTATTCTGGTGGACCATGGAGTATATAAATAGCCAAAACAGGAATTAAGAATTATAGCTGCAAAAAAGAATGAGTATCGATCATGGATATTCAAAAAACCATTGTACAATTTGCTATTTGTCCATATAAGATATCAGCAAAGATTGACATGACAAGGTTTTCAGCTGAGCATCAGCACATAATAAAAAATTGAACAGTCATTCAACGATCCCATATTCCGGTGATCACTTGAGAACTTAGAAACAGCCAAATAACGTCATTAGAGATTTCTGATAATTGATTATCGTTAATTTTTTAGAGACAAATTTCAATGAAAGAAATATCAATGCCAGTGATAAGACCGAACAACAAATTATGATAGCATGAGAGAGTTTCATACTCAGTGCCAAAGGAGAATTGGCCAGTAAATGCTGAACTTACGGTCACGAAGATCATGTCCGCCCCATTAACCGCATCCTCTATGGCTTTTTTGCTTTCTTTAGCAGCACTCATACCAATATCTGGATCCCCACCGGCACCAAGTCCTCGGGTCAGCTCTTGGCCGATCTGCAACCGATGCTCAGAGAGGACTGGTGAAGTCCTCATGGCTTGTATATCCGTGTTGACAATCCAAAATTCGACACCCTCCATTTGACTCTCTATCATACGATTAACAGCGTTTGAGCCACCGCCTCCAACACCAATAACCTTGATTTTAGCCTCATTATTATTGTATGAAGTGGACGAACCTATCAAGCTCTCAGCAACACTTCCACTCCAACTATCTTGTCTTGGCTGGCCAATTGTAATGTTTGTCTCTCCTCTAAGCATTGAGATCTCAGGGTGTAGATTTAGAAGCTGGTCCTTGCTCTGAAATTGATCGAACTTGTGAGAGTTTGCTAAAAATTTGAACTGGGGGAAACTCAAGCCACATTTTTGACTCATAACT
This sequence comes from Primulina huaijiensis, assembly GCF_012295235.1. NCBI lineage: Eukaryota > Viridiplantae > Streptophyta > Magnoliopsida > Lamiales > Gesneriaceae > Primulina > Primulina huaijiensis. The sequence continues at coordinate 22,773,880 of NC_133306.1, forward strand.
GAAAACCCATTCTTATCTTCCGCTATTTTTAAGGGGGAAACTCTTGCTCCAAGAACATTGGACGCCCCTATTGATCTTCGAGTATCTGGGGCAGTGAAATAAGGGGATATGCACGCAGTCATTCTAAAATACAAAATTCTAATCCGAGTAGCTCCTTTCTGATTCCGCTGTCACTGTAAAACAACAGTATGAAGTTAAACCCAAAACGATGGCCTTTTTTTTTTTTTTTTTAATATCCTGCTTCTGTCAGTAATATATTTTTTAAAAAATTTAACAAATATGAATAAGAAAAATTTATTAGAATTTGCCCAAGCAGAACATGATAAACCAAGTGAATATATCATTAGATATAACACATATTCGATTCAACTGCATAAAATTAAAATTTGAAATCACCAGCATATCATCATAAATTAAATTCCAAAAAATTCAGATATCACCAAATTTAAAACTTAAAAAAACCCTAAATAAACTCAAAAAGGCATAGCCGCCAAAACTTCACAAATCACTGAATGAATCCCATATAAAAGAAATTAATGAATTAACACCGAAGGACATCTAAAAAGTGACTAAATTCAATGAACTATCAGTAAGCAAGCGTACTAAACGAGAAGAAACAAACAAGAAGCGCAAGTCACTCAGAACAGTAACAGCATAAAAATCGCTGGTCACACGAATACCTGCAGCCGCAATGCAAGAGATACGAAGACCTCCTTGAATTTCAGCAATGGCGGAAGGATGATGAGATATCGCAGCGAACACTTATGGTAGACTAGTAGCTAATATAACAAAAATTTCGCAATCGGCCGGGCAACGCATTGGCTCGGTACGAAGAGGCCAGGAAGCAGAGTGGAGTGGAGCTGTCTGAGATGCCCCACGAAATGGATTTGCCAGATTTGGTGTTTGAATTTTCTATTTTTTTTCCTTTCCAAAAAACCTGTTTATTTAATTTTATTTACTACTCAAAACTATTTTTTTTATTTTTATTTCTTCCGATATAATCCACGTTTTCATCGATTATAAATAGATCGTGTGAATTTGTTTTTAGTCAATTAAAATTAATTAATATAATAAAAAGATTTGTTTGGTATAAAGTTTATATTAAAAAAATCCTGATCGAACCAGTTACATAAGATCTTGAAAATTTATACGATATATGAAAAATTAATAGGCATAAGGTTTAGAAATTTATAAAAGTACTTTCAATTTTTAAAATTTTGTGAATAAAGTAGCAATTAAATTATACTTTGTCGCCAACTACAAATATTTTATCAAATTGAAGAACTTTTGAGGAAAAAACTAATTAAGAGCTGAGAACAAGTAATAGTTTTGATTTCAAACATCTTCAAGAAGTGATTGCTGCTTACTCAAATTTTTTAAATAACAAAGCAATCAATCTTTTATTATATAATAATTTACACACTCCCTCCAATTTTGTTCCTAAAATTTTCTGTATTTTTAATAAATAATACAATATTGTACAAAAATGCAACTAGGGGGTAGAACAAACATGTGGTAGGGGACAAAGGTATGAATCAAACCTTGATGGTTCTGTTTACTCAGACCTTTCAATCTCTTTGAACCTTCTGTCCCAATCACGGGTCTCATAATCTTGATCGAAAATGTCCCTCTCAGTGCTGTAAACAATCCGATCTTGTCCTATGAACGTCTTTTGGGCCATGTCCCGAGCACTCAGAAGCTGAAAATTGAAATGGATTGGTACACACTCGAACGATCAAAATAGGACACTGAAATGTCTACAAGTCGTGGCATATAGTTAGCGTTTACCTTTCGCCTCAAGGAAAGATCAGGTGATTCGAGTGCCTTAGCACGCTGTTCCCTGGCTTGATTCCTTTTAACAATTTTAGAGTTTGTATTTTGAACCAAAAACCACCGTATCAATGGAATGGCAAAGAAAGACCCAGCATATATCTGTGAGATGAAAATGAACATTAAAATGATATTGCATAACGTAAAACTTATTCAGATTAGCATGGGGAAGTATAAAAAACATGACATGTACTTAAAATAGCTGGAATGGTTTTCAAGACCAAAGACGATACTGAGAAAACAAGGTGAATAGGTGATGACACACTATTGTTATACCCGACCAAAATAAGGAGCAACTGCATAACAAATGATAAAATCTACTTCACTGATTCTACTGACTAGAATAATGAAATTCAAAACAAAAATTAATGAATCTTGAAAATGATAGGTAGACACCAAATATCGAAATGTTGTATAAACAATTAATGATGACACATTACGTCTCCATCTAATAAACAATTAATGATGAGACATCACACCTCCATCTAATCCAACAGAGGGCAAACAAATATTTATCAAATCCTTCTTACCACAGAAAATTTTTAAGCCGAAGTTGTGTAGACAAGACTCATATCCCAGGCAACGTGCAAAAATTTAAAATCTTATGATTTGCAAAACAGCACTCATTGTTTACTAAGACGTCATGAAGAGAAAGATGAGGATGTCTTGACTTTTTTGTTAATTCATCATTACAGGTGAGTTTGGAAAATATCTCAAAAGAGATCCATGACCAATCAAAGGTCACACAAGCATGTGCTACTAAAACAAAAACTTGAACCCATATCATTGAATGATGTGAACATATTGATTGCACCATCCATATACCAAGTAAACAGAAAACACTCGAAAATTCCAGGTACCATTATACACAAAATGCGGTATCTGAAGTATTAAACTTGAGTATCACGGTTTGCCTTTTAATTTGGTTCAGATAAAGCAATCCAACTAGGTAGGTGGACATGAGCTGTTTCATACCTGAAGTATGGGAAATATGTTGGAAACAAATGATATGAAACCCCTTGGCTCAACTGTCATATTCCTTCATGTTACAATTCAGTAAAAAAGTTAGAGAGTAGATGAAAAGCAACCACATTAAGCAATGCAAGCTGAATCATACTTCAACATGGAACCAAGAATTAAAACCCCAAAAAGATTAAGTCCACCAAGACCAATCACCATTGCCCTCTCTGAAGCACTAGTTTTGCTGCAAAAATATTTCTGAAGTTAAATCACAGAAGCCAGAACTTTATGTTACTAACCAGATAAAGATGAAGACTAAAAAAGATACCTAAATTGCCATATCTTTTCTTTAAAAAACTTTTCAACTCCACCGACCCAATCAGCCCATTTTTTTCCAACATATTCCTTCCGCCCACTCCTCTGGGAGGCTGCAGTGCGTTGTAGGGATGGAAAACGGTATAAAATGTTCCCCTGTATTCAACACACAGTTAAGAAATCCACACAAAGCATCACGTTTGCACAAGATGGCGAGTCGCTGATTTTGTAACTGGTTATAACAAGGCACCGAAGGATTATACACCAAACGTGCATTTGCGAGCAGCTCCAAGTGATTCTGCAAATCATACTCGACACTCAAATATACCATATGCAGTTGAACATGCTCCTTAAAATCAGCAGCGGGCAAGGCACTAAACTTGATTGGGAGAATGGTTTTGACTCACCACAACTCAGGACTATACAAAAACTTGCATTTATGTGCATCATACCCTTAACTAGCCACAATTGAAGGATTAAACCACAGACTTGCATTTATGTGCATCATACCCTTAACAAGCACAATTGAAGGATTAAACCACAAACTTGCATTTAATATCAGCTCCAAGCGAGACAACGTATCATACCTCGTCGTCTTGAATTTAGCATATGCAGTTGATCAAGCAAGGGCAAATCATTAAGTGGCACTGGACATGGAGTGAAGCTTGATTGATAAGATGGGTTTGAGTTACCACAACTCAAAATGTATACAAAACTTGCATTTATGGGCATCTCATAATCCTTAAATCTCTTCTTTACTTAAAATGAACTTAAGTTTAACAATCTTCCAACCCAGTCAAGAAATGCAAATAATCCAACACAGTTCAACTACAAATTAATGTGAAACTAGTGACAAATTGAGAATGCCTATGTTATTCTAGGGATATTTCACATACCACAAGGAGTAGGACCGGAAAAAATTACAATATAAAACCTTAAATGAGTATAACATCTTCGTTTGGTCCTTACAACTATCCTCTACCTTTACTATCCAGTGCCGGCTTAAATAACCACTCACATTTCAAAAACCAACAGTGGTTCGACGTTTTAAAGTAACTTGAGTGTGCATATTGTGGAAAGAGACGACGCTAGATGTACAAGCAAAACATTCACAACTTCTATCAGTATACTAGAAAATTCATAAAGTGTACATGCGCAGAAAGGGAACATAATTAAAATTCACAAGTCAAAGAGGACAAACCTCTTCATCTACTTCTGGCTGACCATCAAATCGCAGAAGTACAGGTAATATGTATGAATCATCATCCTGGATGATTCGAACGACAATAGAGTAAATTAGGCCAGAATTCTCACCAGAATACAATAACAAAAAAAGGCCACAGACGTCCAAATAGAGTAAGATGACATAAAAATAAAAACAAAAACTTGGTACATGCCAAAGTGGTATGAGCTTGAACAAACACAACCTACATATATTAATAGACGACCAAAACTGCTAGAAACAGGTTTGGCTTTGTTTTAATGATGATAAAATTAAAATGTTCTCGACATTTTTGGTATGTCTCTTGAAACCACCGAGAAAAGATTGGACATCTAGAAAGTTCGTGATGCTTCAAACATGCAACAGCCAACTGAGAACTGGCTTTTGGCGATGAGTATCAGATTGAAGATACCTTATTATCTGTAGTGTCCAGATTAAGATATGGAGCTAATTCCTCAGCAATCACAACACCACCATTTGAAGCTATATATTGTCCAATCTGTAGATTACCAAGGACAAAAGAAGTGTAAAAGCCCAAATTTTTTTCAATACAAGTTTGTAAATGATCTTCGGCATGAAAATGAGTTGAGAGCATGCCCTATTCGTATTAAATGGCCTAGTAAGAATAAAAAATGAGACCCGATCAGTACCGTAACATTTCAAATAGGATCTTAGAGTCAAGGATCTCATCTCTAATCATTCCTACTGCAAACCAAAGCATATTTTAATGCGTCCTTTAACAGATCTGACAGATAGGTGGCACATTAAGTATTGGCATCAGGCATCTTAATGAATATTATGAGTAACTCAAATATATCTTATTATCGTAGAGCACCAAAAGCTCATACTATGATATACTTCCATCCCATACCGACAAGATGGTAGCATTTAAATCTTTATGAAAAGTAATCATCTATAAATCCTCCTTATACTGTCCATTTCAGATGGATTCCTCCTTTTCATTTGCCTTATGTTTGGACATGAAACTTCTCCATGGCAAGAAATTTGACTCTTTTTTGAGGTCGGATACTCATAATCTCATGCATGTGAGTTGTCCAGTGTTGAACTCCACATGTGAGCTTTGTACATATACATCAAAGTGAGAAGCATCAATGCGAGTCCTAACTGGAATCAGGATGATGGTCATCAGACATCAGAGTGAGACTATGAAGATGTTTGATAAAGTTTCACCTCTTGAATAACTATGGATTTAGTTGTGTTTTGGTTATTCTTTCTAATACAATATTAGGTCCTTTTCCAGGATCATTTACATAGAGTAATGCACAAGTCCTGTTCCTTATTGTGATTAATTCTTTAGTTTCTCTATCGTATTCCACATAGGGTCTGCTAGTCCTCAATGGCAATGAAGTTTACCTTGATGATAAAAATTTTCTATCAAAACTACATGGTAGAAAATAAGTTAAATTGAAAAGCTATGTTGTTTATGGTTCACTAGACAAATGTTCACTTGCTGGACTTATACATATAAGTTAATCCGAACCTTCAAGTAGCTTAACAATCAGTTCGAAACAACATTGGTAAAAAATTTCAAAATAAGTAGCTTAAGAATCAGATCCCATGCACTTAAGATATATATAGAATAGAGAGAACTATATCAGTAGGGTATGAGAGAACTATATCAGTAGGGTGTGAACAAATATTCCGAAAATACTCAGAGACGATGGAAAGAAAATAAGGATGTAGGGTGATCATTTAATTAACATTTAGCAATGAAAACATTAAAGCAACGGACCACTGAAACCAGTGCTCAAGTATTACCAACTTCCACCTCTCTGCTTCAATACCTTGATTGGGATCTCCATCCCCAAATACAAAGGAGAAAACCTGAACAAATTATAAATACCAAGTATGCATCTTTTAATGGGTAAAAAATAACGAAAAGCTCATAAACTTTAGCTGGAACTTTTGCTCACTGATTCAATAAAATTAATCCCACCGTCACCTTCTCTGAACCGCCGCCTCCTGTAATAATATGGATCCCAATACCTGGATAATTGATTGACAAGTGAGATGAATAGAAAATTCAGTCCCAGGCTTATATAGAAAATGAAATAATAGGTAGTGTGGGGCCTTGCTTCAACCAAATCAAATCATGCTAACTTTTTATTGAAAAAGCTCAAGTATTAGACCAGCTAAAGAGAATCTAACTAGCTACTTGCTAGTCCATATTTATAACAGAGCAAGCGACTTTCCTCAATCCTCAGCACTCAGTACATAAACTTTCGGACTCAAAAACTCTCGAGGTCTTACTTTATCATGTTTCTTATTGCTGGTAACATTACAGGAATCAAAGGGAAGGGAATGCTATCATTTGCCTAACATTAAAAAGCACCAGGTTTCCTTCGTGGTTAATATTTCAATGTAATTAAAATAATTGGCTCTTATAATCAGACGACAGACAAGCTGTAAAATTAGATTCATGAAAGATTTCAAAAGTTTAGTGTTTTTTTTAAAATTTTCCTTCGATGGACAACAGTGCAACAACTTTTTGGTGAACAACAATGTCAACAAGCAGAAAAACCAAACAAGAAGCTCGGCTACTTAGAATTTTATATCTTTTTAAATTATTTTATTATTAATTCCACATAGAACATGAGTTGGAGATTACCAGAACAAATCAGTCGGACTTAAGTAAAATGTGAAACCAGAGTCATAGTATCTTCCTCTTCTTCCACGATTGTCCTCCTCTCTGTTGAAGACCGAAAAAAGGAAAAGAACAAAAAGTCAGAAAATCAAGGCACACACGTTCACCGTATCCATGAAAATTCTTTCCACTCCAGGCAAGTAAAGATGATTACTGTACCGACTGCTCGAAACTATTGCTATTATTGTGGTATACACCAGAACAATGGACGCAATCAGTGCTGTCCCAAAGGAAACCCTCACTAAATACTCTGCCGCCATCTGACACCAAAAACCTCATTCCAATCAAATGAATAGAACTTACAAAAGACTTATATTTACGCAATGATTCCATACCTTCCCCTTCTCCAGTAAAGGTTCGAATTTGATCTTAAATGACTTAGCCCCAAGGTTGGATCGATAATTCTTTGGAAACACATACAAAACATCCCCTTCATCCGACACCTGTTAAAGAAAGATCATCAAAAACATATGTAGGATAATTTCCACAATGTAAACATCCCAGTTTGATATTGTCAAACAGATGCTTCAAAACGACAGTACAAAGACATAAAGTCCAAAAAACGACCTCCAAGAAGCCATTTGTATCGGCAGCGAGAGCCTGAAGAGCCTTTTGAGCTTCACTCAACTTAAGCCCCGCCTTGCTTGCCACATCACCTATTGTAACTCTCCTCCCGCTCGAGTCAATGGCAGCCATAGCCCGCTCCCTAACATCCTTAGGCAATTTATCACTCTCAACTCTGCCCCCGGGCCTAATAGCAGACGTAGTCACGACATCGGCATTACCACTCCCACTTCCGCTGCTGCTGCTGGCCGTAATTAAAGAAACAGAGGCTTTTCCACACCCAAGCCTTCTACCTCTAGGAATAATCCGCGATTTCAGCGGCGCGAAATAGTGAATCTGGGAGGGTTTCAGCGGTTTGTGGTTAAGGGTCAAGATGTGGGACTTCGGAGAAATAGTAAAGTAGCAGATGGACATGGATGCCATATATTGGTTTGTTTTCGACAATTTCGAGAGCTTGGTAAACCCTTGAATTAGGGTTTTAGGCCATGGATTCAAATGATTTCAGGGTAATTATAGTCTAATACTTCCCGTCTTTGAAATGGCAACCGTTTTGCTTGGTGAGGAAGACGCCATCTCTGAAATCTGAAGAGAGGGGGAAATGGAAGAGGGAGGATCACGCAGTAAATTTACAATATTACCCTGCAGAAATATAATGGAATTAATATAGAAAATTATTTAACTATCTAATTATTTATCCACTAAAAACTGACATGCTATCAATTTTTTTAAAAAAAAACTTTAAAATTTTGCCTGTTTTGAAATTCTGGTTAAAAATCATAAAATGCTCGTTTTTTGCAATACCAATTCAAAAATATGTACAAATTGATCATATACAGTGTAACAAGAAAACTAATCATCTCTCTTTACACATAAATATTTGCGGTTCAAGAATTTTACGATGAATGACAACTTTTTGATAACGAGTGAAGATTTTTTATCAGGAAAAAACACCGGAGGTGTATTGAGATAGAAAAAAGAGTGTGTTTTTCAATTAAAAAAATCTATTAAAATCTTTGAAGTCATTTTAAGAAAATTTTAGATTTGTTATAAGTGTACATAAGACTTCAATGTTTGTACACGAAAGAATTTCAGAATAAATTATTTCAAAAATCAATAAATTTTTGGATTTTTATTGAGTTTTAAAAAATGGAGTTTAATAATATGTGAATTTTTAATTAAACTTAATAAAAGTCGTGTAGAAATGATTAGCTGGTGGGAGACGAATCAAGATAGTACATTTCTTTTGTTAATTTTACTGCCTTTTTCTTCTCGTAAACCCAAGGATTTTACTGTCCTACCTGCGTTTCAACCATAACGGTACGTTAGTTTAAAGCTCATAAATCCTTGTGCCTGGTACGTGTTTGATCAATTGACTCTTCGTTCGTGCTGATTTACAGGTGTCTCATTAAGGGAATTCTTTTGCTATGAGCATTCAAAAGCTTCAAGCAAGTTCGATCTGGAAATTCATTGAGCCCACCGCACTGTGTACTCTTCATGGGAAGCAGAAATTGTTCCGTGCCGCTCCTCGTCTGCTCTCCAGTATGCCTTATTCTGTTTACATTTTTTAGTAGAACTAATCGGGTTTGATTTTTCAAGGGGTTGAATTGTTTAAGCTATTTTCAGGACCTCCAAAACTAGCAATCAATTGTGGGGTTCGGTTTCGCCCTTGCATTGATATACACAAGGTTGGATAACGTATCTTGTGTTCTTCTGTCTACCTTTTTTTCTTGTGGAAATGAACGCTCTTTGTTCGTTCATTCTTCTTTATTTTTTCAGGGAAAAGTGAAACAGATTGTTGGATCCACTCTTCAAGATTCTAAAGAAGAAGATCCAAATCTTATCACTAATTTCGTATCTGATAAGTCAGCAACAGAATATGCTAAAATGTACAGGGATGATGGGCTTACTGGTGGCCATGTGATCATGCTTGGAGCTGATCCGTTGAGCATATCAGCAGCTATTGAAGCATTACATGCTTATCCTGGTAGAGTGCTTCTAAAACATCTATTTATTGTGTTACAATGCATCATTTATTCAATTGGCATTTGCTGTTATATATAGCCTTGTACAATACAGCATGTTGATGGAAGGTAAATTAAAAAACGGTTTAAGTCAATTTTTGTGTTTCTCATTTGTGAAGCTCACATGTCGACTTGTATCTTGGTTCAGTTTTGATAACCGCTGAGTAGATAAATCTGTCGCTGTCTTGATAAAGTGATACTAAGCCATGATGTTATTGTTTTAAGATGTTGAAATAATTGTTCTTCAGACCTTAGAATGTGCAAGTTACTACTTTACTTTATGTGAAGTACTGCACAAATACGTGGTTTCCACACTGCTTATTGCTAATTGGAAAACATATAGGTGGTTTGCAAGTCGGAGGTGGTATCAATTCAAGTAATGCTTTGAGCTATATAGATGAAGGAGCAAGCCATCTTATTGTAACATCTGTACGTACTTATTGGCTTTATTCATTGATGTATAGTTTTCCTAAAATCAATGTGCTTTGAGCAAGATTATATTTTAATCCAACAGATCACTGCCCCTGTTGAAATCCGTTTTTCCTAAATGATGCTTATTCGAAACAAGTCTTAAGGATACAATGAGAAGACCGATTAAATAGTTGTGCTCGCCTGACTCTTACTATGCATGTTAGGACCCTGGAGGGACTGTTTACTGAGAACAAACATTTAACTAACCAAGTGACCTGGGCATACTGGAATTACATGAAGTCCACTGGTTGATGACTGAGTCTTGATGAACGTATAGAACTAATACACACTCTTCCAGAGTTGTCTCCCCTTTATTCTTTTTTGCTTTTTTGGATGTTAGACTAAAGAAGACAGAACGAGTTCTACATTTTTCGTGGCGGTAAATGCTTTTATCTACAAACCAAAAAAAACGAATGTTGGATTTGATAGATTGGCGATACTAGGTCAATAATAGGTTAAAAATTCAAAAAACATGCATTGGACCGAGACTTAATGAAAAAGGTTAAAACATCAATTTCCGTGTGACACAATTGTCACCTGAACTGTCTGGAAGTCTGGTTTATTTTGAAGAAATATCTCAAACTTCTACTTCTATGTGCTTTCATTTTTCCTTGGAAAAGATCTCTGAATGTAAAGCATGATAACCAAAATTCTCTTTTGAAGCTGTTGATTTAATAAATATCAATTTTGTTGCAGTACATATTTCATAATGGAGAAATAGACTTTGAAAGACTAAAGGAACTTGCCGATGTTGTGCAAAAACAGAGACTTGTGTTGGATCTTAGTTGCAGAAAGAAGGTGCATCTCTCCCTATGAACACAACTCTGTGATTCTACTAAAACCCTCATGTAATTTTTCCTTGCTCGTTTTTTCTTTAATTGGATCATGGATGTGAACATTTAACATATAAAGTTCCGGATTACTAGCATATTTCCCCTGCTCCCGCTCCCTCCCCCACTGGTATAATCACGACTTAGCAAAATTCTTTTTAGAAAGTGATGGAATGATATATGTGACCGGACTCTGTACGTTCCTGTTACAGATGTGCGTATAGGTTTTGGAGGTAACTGGATAATTTGTATCACTAGCAATGTATATAGATTAGTGAATTGAAAATGTTTTGTCCAGAAGGATAGATATGCAGTTGTCACAGATAGATGGCAGAAGTTCAGCGATGTATATCTTGATCAAAAGGTGTTGGATATTCTGGCGAATTACGCCGATGAATTTCTTGTCCATGGAGTTGATGTTGAAGGCAAAAAGTAAGTATTTAAACTTATATGTTTCCTTACATTTGCTTGTGAAATTTATTGCGTATTTCATATCATGGTTTGAACCTTGGCATTAGTTTGTACTTGTGTATCATGAAGTCCAATCTCCTTAAACTAGAGAAGTTAATAAAGTTAGTAATATTACTCCAGCGATACTTCAATTTATCTGCTACATAAATTCAGGCTTGGAATTGATGAAGAGCTTGTGGCTTTACTTGGCAAGTACTCACCGGTGAGTTGTTTATTAAGCTAAGGTTAAATCCTTTCTATTCTTGCTATTTTAATTCTCTTCTTCATTGTTTTGAACTAAGGTTTGGCTTATAAGTTATTTACAACATCGTATAAGATACTTAGGAACTGACGAGATGTCTCTTCAAGTGTTTGATAAAAAATTTGAAAGATAATAATAAGCTCTTGACAGTTTATGAGACCTTTAAAAAAATTAGATAGTACCAATTAATTTTTTACGATCATAAGCTCGATGTTTACCTTTATATCCAAAATTACTTAATTCATTTTCTATCACTATTTTGTTATGCCGTCCGCTCATTTGATTTGATCTGATATGTGTGGAAGCATACACGTATGTGAAACAGTCATATCCTTCCCGTATAGTTTCCCAATCTTTTAACATTGTTGTATTCACATCCATTATGCATTTATGCCTTGTATGTGTGTCCATGCAACATAGATTTGATGACTACATGACACAGAAGAAAAACCTTATACATAAAGACTGAACCTATTTTACACGAGAATTAATTTTTAAATTGCTTTGGATGTGTGTTTGCTAGATTCCGGTGACCTATGCTGGTGGAGTTACATGCATTTTTGATTTAGAGAGGATCAAAATTGCAGGAATGGGTCATGTTGATGTTACGGTCGGCAGTGCTTTGGATATATTTGGTGGTAATTTGGCTTACAAGGATGTAGTTACTTGGCATTCTCAGCAAGAGGCCTTGACAGTTTGAAACCTCCGAGTTTGACAAATCTTTATTCATTCGATGAGCGGACGGCATCCTCTTCTTGGACGAACTGATCAAGGAATATTGACTTGCCGGGGGTAAGGAAGAAGGGGGGAACAAGCACATTCTGGCTGCTTCGCCTTGCAGCACGACGCTTGTCTTTATTTTTTGACACCTAGCAAAAGAAAATTTATTCACCTTTTGATATAATTGCTATGCTTAGTAAATGTATTATTTACAAAAAGTTAATCTATCTTTTAATGTACTATCATTTGAAAGGAAAAAATGTTTTTGTTCATGGGATGATTACCAAAAATTGAAGTATTTGTCGTTTGTGTTAAGAAGTGTCAATTCCTTGAGTCTCAAATCAGAAGATTGAATTACCTTTTAGAGTGCTGTATCAGGTGTTTCAGTGAGTAACTTACGGACACGCACAAGTACCATAGCTTCATTTATACTGCTTTAGTTCATAGTTCACACCTTTAAGCATATATTTAGATTACAAGCGAAAGAGTATCTCTTGTACATTTGTGATGAAAAGGACGAAATCTATTTTCTATTGACCTCTGGATTCTATCTATACATTACTACACACACATATTTTTGAGTTCTTATCACCGTTCAACCACATGATTTGATCCAATAGTGATAAGTACACAGAAATACGGGTGTAAAGTTGCACAAGATTGTATCTATTGATAATATTTTCTTCTAGAGTGATGGGAGTAAAAAAAAACTAGTTCACTTGTGAAATACTTTCCAGGTCTGGCAGCGATCCTTTTGAAGTTATGCGACCATTCTCTCTCTCAATGCTTACAATTTTCTTTGTTTTCGTTTCTTTTTGCACCTGTGTCATCATCTCATCAACCGAAACTGCCCCTTCTCTTAGCATTTTCTGTGGCTCGTGTTTGCTGATCACGAGCTTAATCCTCACAACCCCAGTTGGTTCCCCTATTTCATCTACCAAATTATCAGAAAATCTGACAGTCTTCTTTTTCTTCTGCTTCTTAACCGGCGGGGGTGATACGGGTAGGGGAAGAAGATAGTACAAGTGACCTCGGATCATTTCTGCATTGGGATGCATGTGTTTTAGTACCGGAAGTTGATCGGAAATTGCATGGTGAGTGAATTCTGATAGCACTTGATGAACTTTGATTGGGGTTTTGTATTCCAGGATTTTCCCATCTACTTTCATCACTTTGACAACCTTTTCTTGGAGAACTAAGAGATTTCCCATAGTTTTGTTAAGACACTAAGTTAGCAACTTTGAGGAAATTTTTAAAATTTCTTGGGAAGTACGTATGCGTATTTATATGGGCAAAAGCATGAGCATCCCTTCTACTTTAGGAAATGTACATGAAAACCAGCCTGCCCTTTTGGTCCCACTTGGTGACTTTATCGGTGGATACTAGAGATCATTGTGGTGCATTTGAATATAGATATTGCAAACGAAACTAATTAGCTACTATTTAGTTTATTGTAGGGTTGATATCGTGTGGTAAGATTACGGTATAATTAAGGGAGGAAAGCAAAAACATCATTTCTATTTAAAAATATTACAAAACGAAATCTATTACTTTTTTAATTAAAAGAATATACCATTTACGTATAAATAAAAAAAAAGATTATACGGCCTGCGGGGAGTTCTGTTGCTATAGTATATGCAATCGGTGGAGCATCACCAAACACCATTTTTACTGATAAATTATGAGTTAACATGCAGTAGGAGGAGTAGGACCAACCAAATCCCCTATCGTTGGTGGAAGTATGTTTGCGCGACTAAATTCTTGCTAAATTGAATGTTTTCATCTTTTAGGCAAATATTTCTTAAAATTGGATTCTAGTGCTTCTCCACAATTTGGTCGGTTTGACGTAATGATATATTGAATAATGCTTTTTACCTTCCCACAATCTCTTTGCACGACTAAACTGAAATGATCATATTTTTTTTATAAGAAATTAATTTATCAATTATAATTTAAAATATACAAATGATGGATATGACATACGAACCATCAACCAATCTATCGACAAATTAATACCCTTATTCGCATTTGTGAGAACGTCCGTCGTCTAATTTGATAGAGTAGGTGAGCACAAGAACAAATGATCACGGACTCACGGATTCAATTGTCTTGACCAACAATATTTTATCAGGCAAGCATGTCACATGTGGCTTGACTAGTGTGATTTATCTGATTGACGTGGTTTTCAGGTTATTGCGTTAAGCTCGAGAGTTTACTTAATACATACTGAATTACAACTACTGCGAATTCCCAGTCACCAATAATAATAATAATAATAATAATAATAACCCGATTTATGCTCATCGCTATATAAGTAGATTGCTATGTCATTTTTTTAAGCATAAGTTGACATCCAATTAATAAATAAATAAATAAAATAGATCTCTGTGCTTCATTCCTTTGTTTTTTTTAAAAAAAAAAAAACAAATTTTACGGAATTTATTATTTCTTATATTGTAATTTCTCTATTTATCAATATTGTGTACCTATCAAATATGTATAATAAAATATCCTTTCATCCTTGGAGAAGTAAAACAAAAGAGAAATGTCCACTTCTAAATTCTATCTCACTAATCGAAAAACTAACCAACACACGTCATCCATCCAGACATACATACAGAAACAAAAAAAACAAAATATACATAATTAAATTATATATATATAAATTATATATACACACACACACATATATCATAGAATTGAGAGAACCCATTTGTCGACAATGTTTTTATCCCATGTCACTTTCATCACTCAAAACCACCTCCCTCAAGTTTAATTTGTGATGTTTCCTGAGTCTTAACGATATTTCTTATAAAGATATCNGTATATATTTTACAATAAAGAAAGATATCATGCATATGCAATCTAAACCAGATGGTGGTAATGCTTTATTATTAATTACTATGGCTTTATTTAAATCACGCGTTGATCGGCTTATGCATTGTTGTTGGGCATGCATCTGGTGGTCCATCTGAGTGGCAAGAATTCTTACTGTGAAAGAAGCACGATAATTTACTTTTTGAAAATGACAAATGTGAATAAGAGTTAATGCGATATATAGTGGCCTACTCTGTAATGGCAGCTGATATATA
>NC_133306.1:22789290-22862740 GCF_012295235.1 Primulina huaijiensis
TATATATTAGTGGTTACTGATGTTATCAACGCGTATGCTTGATATAAGGATTCCTAATATTCTCCCTTGTATGTGTATAAATCATATGTATGTTTTTGTATTCGAAATCGTTAGAGTAATTATTTTCGAGGTCATGATAAATTATTAAAGCGAAAAAATCTTATCCTACCATAAAGTTTAAAATTTAAGCAAGAAGTAGTTGCTGCTATATAGAGTTACATGTAAATCTTTTGTCTTAATTATAATTTAAACTATAAATTAAATCTTAAATTCACTTTTATCACAAGAAGTTTTTGTTTAATATTTTTAGACTCGCATAATACGATATGTTCCATTTCCCAAGAAATGGAACGAGTCAAAGCACTGAGCACATGTCAAGTCAAGGTGGTGGCAATTATAATACATCCATTGAAGCGATGCGTGTAGCAACATATGAGGATACATTTCTTACATATAATAAATTAGAATATACATTGGATAAAACAATTATTTTTTTAATAAATTCAATAATAAATAAAATTTACTCTGGCTTATTTACTAATATATTTGTTATTGAAGATACTAATATATAACTAAATAAATTAGAAAATGCAATGGGGATTGATACTTTTTGAAGATCACTTTGCAAAATGGACTAAAAAAATATCTTAAGAATGATGAGGATGAGGATCACTTGTTTTCAAGAGGAAAATTTCAAATATCAAGGGGCACCACTTTGCTAAAACAAAAAAGGAAAGAAATTACCAAATCATGTTACTAACAAAAATTAATTTTTAGAATAATGTAAAAATATGAAGAATTTCAGTTCTTTAAGTCATGATTACCAACTTGGAGTGCTAACTATATGGTAGAAGTCCGAAGTTATGATGAGGAATAGATGTGAAAGGAATTTGAATACATATAGTATCCTTTTTCTTCACCTAAAAGTAATGTTTTCAGAAAATAAGATATTGTTTAGTTAGTGTGTGATGTAATTATAATGATATCTCAGGAGATAAGTCGGCCAACTCTCGACAGTTTGAGAGAATTCATGTTCAATGGTCAGGTAGTCCCGAAAAGTCATTTTAACGACAAGAGTTCATTAGGAGGTCACCTATTCACCTGCATTCATCTGGTTACCTAGAGACCCATCTTGAGCTCCATTTACCTAGATCCGTTGGGAGGTCATCCGAGAGTTCAACCCAGCCGACCTCATATATTTCCATAATCTCATCGATCAACAAGTCGTTGTCGACCTCCTAGTACATATCACCACAACAATTGAGAAAGTCTAGGCCGACCTCCGAGCCGAGCTCTCGTCAAAAACTCGAGCATGCTCACTATACAGCAATGAGCTCATGCCTCAAAGGAGCTCTTAGTCATATATATCAACATATCATCAACAAATATAAGGGTAATGAAGATTTAATCTAACCTTATATAAAATTTCGAGAATCCAAAATTCCAACAAATTTAGAATTTTACTAATATTAGAATTTTAGTCGTCAAAAAACTCTACTCACATAATAATTTTTCTTATATAAATATCAGGTTCTGGTAATTATTTATTCATTCATATATTCACTCATTCTGAATATACAACATACTTTCATTATTTAATTAGCCTCAGAGAGGCTACGTCGGAACAATCTCACGGTCTCTTTCTAATGTTCTTGTTTTTGTTTCTAGATCCAAAGGTCAGATCCGAGCTTCAAAAGCGAGATCTGATTAATAATAAATTGATATATGAATAATATAATTATTTTAAAATGGAAGTTAAACAAAAGATGAGAGGGGGACGAGAAAAAGTTAATCTTTCGCACCAATACCGTAATCCTTGGTCACCATCAACTTTTGCCACCCCACGCTCAAAGAAAGTGAGTAATTTTCTTTTAACTTTGTGTGTTCTAGATTGGGACAGCGTTTGCGCTTTTAGACCAACAATTAGGGGCCACCGCCTCCTGACATGGGCGGCCCGCCCGCTGGCCACCATGACTCCGTTGTTTGATCCTTTTTTAAAATAATGTTGTAGAAAGTTTGATGTGTGCATAGAAAATTTGTGAAGAACAGCCATTGACGAAATGAGGCAAATATCAAACTCTAATATTTGTACAAATACCAGATAATGATTAGATTTTCGTCTAGAAAACTGTTAGCAACGAACCAAATAGTTTCGTGAATTTAAACAAATTTGTCGGTTCAACTTGTACAGTAGAATCGGGAAAAAATTGTGGGAAAAAAATTTCATCAATGACTAACCCCTGTTCTCTGTTCCCTAAATCATCTATTACTATTATTAAGAATATCTATAATAGAGACAAAAACTGTGTCTTGGTCTGTTTTTGGCTCTTCTAATTTTGCTTTTATGTAATATCAATATTACATTTTTTACTTTTCTTAATTTCAACGAATATTTTTGTTTTTATTTTTTTTTAATTACAACAATTTAAATAGCACTTTAGTCCCTCGATAATTTTTCAAATTTCACATAAGTCTCTCGATAATTATAAAAAAAAATGTACACACGCACCGTGCGTGCATAGTAGCTAGTTGTTATAAGGTGCATAGTAGCTAGTTGTTATAAAAATACAGCACACGATAATCAATTGTTATTGTAATGGAAAATCTAGTAGGATTATTTTTTTTGGTAAAATTATTGTCTTATTAGGAAGGCTTAACTTGAACATCAAACCACGTTACAAAGTAATCCACCGTTAAGTGAAGTAATTCCCTTGGAGAGAGTTTAAAAAATTCTTTGTAATGTAGTTTAATCATTAAATTTGAAGTGAATTTTAATCTTATATTAAATATAAATTAAATTCATATATTGTGGGAATAAATTTTTTTTTTTTTTTACTAAATACTATGTTAAATATTCTAGCCCGCTAAAGTCTGTTTTGGTATATGTTGGCCCAACGGACTTTACTGATAACGCAACCCGCCAAAATTGACAGTTTCCGGGTAAAATCCAAATTTGCATTGCTTCAAACAAGAATGGAGTCCGAAATTCAAATTTGCACTGCTTCAAACAAGAATGGTAAAATCCAAATTTGCATTGCTGCAAACATGTGATCCAAGCGTTCGAAATTCTGTATTCGATAGGTCAGTGATAATATTTAAGGTATTTTGATGTTAGTTTTATTTTTATGCGTTTACTGCGAGGTGAATTGAATGTTTTGCGGAGATCCTGACGATTCAAGTATCCCATTTTCTGAAGCGGCAAATTAATTTGTGTTCATCTCTTTTTTCCAACGGTTGCCGCTGCTTTTTTAAAAAGAACTGCCACTTTTTTAAGTTTCGAGATCTTCACTTTTGTTCTGTGATGGAACCATGATCGATGTTCCGGCACGAATATTGCGCTCTGCAAAATGGTCCATTGTACAAATTACAATGCCAATTGAATTATTTTCTTCATTAGCTATAGAAATTTCCTTTTATACTGAATCACAATGCTCAGCCAGCCAGGCGAACTAGTGAAGATTTAACATGATTCTCTGATTGAACTAAATTATCATTTGAATCCGCGTACCGAATTAATACGCTCGGTAGTTCAGCTTCGTGAAGGAGCATGTTTGAGATATTGCTCCCTGACGTCAGGGTCGTCACTTCAACCACGAGTTCTCTATTCTTTCAATTGAACTGTATTCTCTACTGTAGATTTTCTACAAACTTCAAGTGCTGCTAATATTTGAGTTGGATATTTGTGCATGCATAAATCTCATCATGGTTACAATAGTAGAAATATACTTGAACTTTTGTTATCTGAATGCTTACCTCCTGTTCCCTAATGAACAAGCCAAAACTTGGACTAACTTTGAACCTATTTCATGATAAATCTTGAGAAGTATCCTCTAACCAACATTGCCTCTCAGCTCCAGCTGAAGCCATTTAAATCCCACCGCTTGCGACTTGAAGCAATGATATTTTCATCATTTGAGTTCTGGTCCAATTTTGTTGTGAGGGCAGGCATCTCCAACTGTGTCGATGTCTTTTGCTTCTCTACTTTGAATCCATCAGTATTCTGATTAAAACGTTTAGCATAGGCATCTGCTTCTTTCAACATTTCAAATGAAAAATTTCCAGCACTGTTCCATTGACCTTCTTGAAGCCCAATTCTCATTGATAAATTAATGGGGTTGGTTTCTCTATCAAATGTCATTTCCAAATTGTCGTTCTCCACGGAAAAAGACTTTCTGCTCTCTTTTGGATCCTCGTGCCTTTTAAGTTTTGTTTGCGGAAGCCATGATTTGCTGTCAATCTCCTTTGGGTCTGTAGGTGCTCTAACATTTATAGGTTTTAAGCCCTTTAGATCTCTGTACTGTTCTTGGTCCCTCGTAGAACCCACACATGTGGATAGTCCGCCGTTTGTTAAATCTGTTGGCTGAGTTGTTTGTGTTTGCTGCAGGCACATATCAGCAAGTTCTTTTATTCCTGAAAAATTAGAATTCAGGCATTGGGTGGATGAGACCAAACCAGATAACTGAACCTTGGCAACATCTAGACCAACTACTCCCCCCATGTTTTGTCTTCCGAGGGTTTCCTGTGCCTTCTCTAGCACTGCCTGTAAATATTTACTCTGAGCCTCTATACGGAGCTGTAAATGGCGTTGTACCTATGGAAATATAGGAAACCTTGTTATTACTGGAGCATAATGCTTTTCCAATCTTTTGAATGTTTTGCAAGCTGCAACCATTTGTATCTTCAAATTTGTTGTTGGAAACTTGAAGAAACTCTGATAAATTTTACTTGAATATTTGCAGTGCAGAAGATATAAAAGTCATATCTTAAACATGTTAGTGAGGATATTTTCTTTGTGGAAATGGATGTATCTGTAATAAATTATGACACATATAAGAATGAAAAATTCAAAAGGAAAATTAAAAACGTGTGTCAACAATGGCGACGGCTATTGCACACAATTTTTGACAAAATTTTGCGTACGCACATCAACTTTAGAAAAATTGAGATGCGTAAACAATTTTTTTTTTGAATCTCGTGCTCCCACATTAACTCATTGATGGTATGGGACGCCTATATATACAAGCGTTTGAGGTCCCTAAACATACAATCTCATATAGAATAATACACCATCTATAGAGAGATTGGAGTGTTTATAAGGCTTCAATCGGAGGAAAATCATAATATTAAAGATGATTCGATGGCCGGAGGTAACGCTCGATTTAGCTTCCGCATATTTGTTTATCATGTTTATATACGTGCAGAAACATGATTTTAGAGAAAAATTCTAACAGTATCGTGATACATCTCTTCACAAAAGTTGTTATCCTTTCAGGTGGTTTTTGGTGGTGAAAGAATGCATATTGTCTATTGGTAGAGAGTTTGGGTAGCATTCACCTTATTTTTTTTTAGCAGAAATGCAGAATAATTTATATCTGTGTATCACTAAAAAACTGAAAGTCTCCGGTATCGTTTACCTCGAGCTGATCATTTAGCCTTCGTTGCACTTCGATTTGCATTTGTACCGCTTCACCTAAATGTATATCACTGCACATATGATGCCACAATCACAACAGAGTTACATTATTAGTTTGATATTTATAGAATGGCAATTAAACATGAGCTAAGGTTTTTCAGTTGCTACTTAGTTGTTTGGGTTGCCATATTACGGTCGGTCATCTGCATTCTATTTGCCTCTGGTATTCTTTGTCCAGTTGCTGCAATCAGTCACCCCGATAAGAGATTTATATAACTCCTTGTGATAGATATACGTTTTAAAACAATATTTCTGGTTGTTTTGTGACACATTACCTGCTTTATTACTCCCACCATTGACTTGTCCATGAAGGTTTTTACCAAGTCTGTATTTCTGCAATAAAGAAAAATCATGAATTCCACAGATCTATGCCTATGCATACACATTAGATAAACATGCAACAAAAATGAAGAATAATTTGAGTCTTTGTAGTTGAGGATTTCTTTCAAATATCATGCATCTATTATTGAAGAAAGCATATGCTTCTTAGATGGGTCAAATCCAAACATCAAGTTTTCACAGGATTTAATGTGGTGTAATTTATCATTTAATTGACCGTACAATTTCTGTTCTGCATGTTAACAAGACATTAAAAATTCTACCTGAAGATGACTCTTCAAGTGGTATAAGGTTAGGCCTTGAATTCCCATGACCTTCAAAACTGACTTCGGAGTAGCTTCTGCAAGAGAGGGGGGAGTATATCAGTTTGCTGAATGCAGAAGCATATCGTATGGTACTACAGAGCTTGCAACATTATTTATGCTTACTTTCTGCTCCTCCCAATTGATTTACTGCTTCTATGAATCGCTCATGGAGGTCAGGAGTCCATTTAAGTCTTGGCTTAGCATCAGTGGAGTGTACAAGTCCGGAATCTTCTGTGCCATTTGCACCTTGAACAAGCAAGGGCCTTTCAGGAGGAATGGACTTCCTGGAGGATGGATGAATGATGTTTCCCTGGTGGTGGAGGTGATGATACATGTTGCTGGATTCAATATAATAATTTGCCATTGTTAGCTTCACGTAAGGGCAAGAAAGTCATTTGGACAAAGAAATGTCTACCTGAAAATGCTTGAGTCTGCGTATAATTGCGCACTTTCACCTGCTCTGTTACTTTCCTTGTATGTAACTTCCTTCCTTCAACATTTTTCACTTTCTAAGGTTGAGTTTTGCTCTTCCTTATAAATAGAGAGATGGTGTATGGAGTAAATTACAAGAGAGGCATAGAATCTAGGACAGGACCAACAGAACATCAGGTCCAATAATAACAGTGACTTGAAAAGATATGTTTGCATTCCATCTTCACACATCTGTGGGTCCTCACTTGCAACATTCCTTTCCAATTTCAGACAGCGGCACTACCCATTTAAATTCGTCTTCATTATGCTTTTTGAAAAACTTAACACCTTAAAATAGGTACAAGAATAGATCCACCTCAGTTTTTCTTTACAAAGCACACATAGTTATTATATGGCATAATTTAAGAACCTCATTCGCAGAATGAAATATGAAATTTTCTCCTCTGATGTGGATGGAAGAACTCACTACGTATATTGTGTTCAATCCTTCAAAGTGCCTTTTTTTGGAAAGGGTGATTCTACTGACTGAAGGGTGAGGCGTCTATTTAACATTGGATACGTACACGTCAAAGGGTAAACAGCTGGTGAAACTTTGGTTGCTTGTGATTACTTGAAGGCCACATTGAGTAACAAATGCAATTTTTATCTTCACATCCTATCCTTTTTAATTTTTTAATTAATGGGCAGTGTAAAGTTGAGGCTGCAATTATATGGATGCACTTTGAGATTGGTTATTGGCTGGAATTGAGTAAGAAACTATTCAGCTAACTGGAATGCATAGACTTCAAATTCCAACACCGTGTCATCTTACCACAAGTTCTTGATCCACTCACTGCTCACCTTCTCTCAAATTGATGACTATTTTGAATACAAGTAAGAGATTATTTTTGTTAGTTAAGGAATTTATCATCGAGAAGAATACTTCTGCTACGTTCTGCATGCATTTCTTTATGTGCTGTCTCGTTACGATGAATATTATGCGACTGCTTGTGCCTTTTCCATCTTCGAATTTCATATGGATCAGACAAACATTGGGACCAAATGAGATAAAGAGATCATTCTTCTTTCTTTACTTGCGTAGATGAAAACATGGCTAGTCATGGACAGGTTATTCTTATTTTCCCATTGACTAGTGATTCGACTGAATTTTAATTGGATTTGCAGATATTCAGACATGACTTAAAATCTTTATTGATGTACAGATTGTGTGCTCAACCTTTTTGTGGTAGTGGATTTCTTGTTATATGAGTGTATTCAAAACATATTGCAATATGGCATCTTTGTAGGGGCAAAACTTACGGCATACATAAAATTTATGCGTTAAAGATATGCTTCTGAATGCTTTTATCCGTAATCCTCCAAAAAAACAATACTCAATTATTTTGTGCCTTGCTCTAAGACTGCGTTAAGAATAGCTTGAAAGGATAAATAAAATCTGAAATTGATGCCTCAGTGGTCGACACAGTATTCTGCACGTTCGAAAGTTCTGCTTCGTTAAAATGGAGATATATAATTCATTGACATTATGCCTGAAAAAATATATATCGATTAAGCATGTGGTAGAAAGATAAGAGGCCAGTCTCTACGAATAAAACAATAAGTTGGCAAATGAGCCACTTATGGCTTGATATATGTGTCCAGTGATTGTGAAGTTTGACATTTAAGAAGTTAAAGACTTCAGGTCTTCATGATTAAATCTTCATTTATATGATTCAAAGCAATCAATATTTCTATCTTTTCAATGATGCAGGTGCGTTGCTCGGTCCACAGCCTGGCTGGAGTAGGATAGTAAAGACAGCAAATTATGTGATTCTCTAAAAGCTACATTGAAAGACCAAGACGGATTTAATCAGCTGGTATTGCATTTATAGTTTTGTAAGAAGAACTATCTTGTGTTTATACCACTTATTTACTTCATTTCCACAAAACAACCATTGAAGTAATTATCATACATGAGAAAGTACAAACAGTTCCTTTTCCTTGATGTTGCAACACAACCAGAACTGTTGTCCTCTGAGATTGTAAGGTATGAGAGGCACACTTGGCTTTTACCATGACATTCTAAAGCTGTTGTGCTTTGTTTTTAACGTTACATTCTAAAGCTGTTCCTGCCTATATTTAACATGTATGCATAATACTCTGCACTTTAGACGAGAGAACTTGGATTATTGTTCTTTCTTGTACTTAAACTTTTCTTATATTGTTACCCTTGCGTTTGATTTCATATTTCTTGAGAAATAAACTACATCTAATGAATGTATATATCAGCTAGACTCGTGTAAACCGGTTTACATATAAGATTTTTAACTAAATCATATAAACATAGAAATGACCACGGAATACTATTCGCACATCAAAAAACTGCAAAGGAAAGTTGGATTCTCTGGAATGGAACTTAAGAATATTAGCTCAAAATAAAGCTGAGGGGACGTATTCTCAAGTTAAGAATTTTGCTTATTCTTCCCTACTAAGGCCACCGAACATGGGTTCCCACTTTCCCCTTCCATTCTTTATTCTTTTGCTTAACAAAGTTTAATTTTGCATCTCACTAGGCATAATTAGTTATTCGTCCGAGTTAGTGCTGTTCTTTGTAAAGATTTTTGCTATTTTCACTTGTTACCTTTTGTTCTCTGTAATCCTTCTACGTACGACAGGACACCATTTAGCCAGATTTCATTGGTCTTTGAAAAGTATAAGCAAGTTGGGAGGGCTTTGAGTCTGATGTGTTGAATTCTAAAAGAATGAGCATATTCGGGAAAGCGATCCTAGTTTTGTACTTTGTTTATGAAATAGTACTTACTCGGGGAGCACGAAATTATGCATTTCCTTGATGTTATTTCTTTGCTTTGATGTTGACTTTAAAGTGTTGGAAATTTAAAATAAATTTAAAGATTGAATAAAAATTATGTCTCATGAATGTGGGAGTGTCTTTTGGCTCTCCACATTCTTGAGTTAATTGAAGAGTTTTGACTCTTCATATTCTTGAATTAATGGGAAGATTAATTGAGTTAATTAATCTTACATGACTCTTGGTGTGTATTTTGGAGCTTATAAATAGTGGGTTCATTTCCTCATTTCAAACACATGAAAAATCTTTTCTCTTTCAAGTATTCTCTTGCATTACATATTGTTAGCTTTTCATTTGGCCTCCGTTAAATCTCGGTGATAAAGTAAAGGTACGTTTTCAGTTCGCCGTAGTAGTGTCTCGTTCTAAGTTACTGCTGGTTGTTCCGTTGTATCCTGGGAAACAGACATCCAAGACGATCCTCGAAGCACATATAGGAGGGGACGAATCTGTTTTAAGGAAACTGTACATGCTACAGGTCTCGGTTTAGTTTTGCTTTCTTTTACTCGATAGTCATACTGTAAACACTACACTTGTTTCGGTTATTGCTTTATCTCTGCAAGTTCGTTTCTACACTATTGTAGTTAGCAATTTTTCTAACAAACTTAAAACAGATTTTGTTATACTCATTATGCGATTTGTTGATGATATGACTACTGATTCGAATGTGCGAAAAGTTAGTCCCTGATTATGAAAGTCGTTGCTGTCGATGTTCCAGCCATGCTGATACACGGAAAGAAATTTGACGGCTCAAATTTCATGAGGTGACAATAGAATATATTCTTCTATCTAACTGTTTTGAATCTAGCCAGGTTTCTCACCGAGGATACTCCCAAACCAGCTGTGGTTGATGGAGATGTTAAGAGAGCTGGTGCTATTGATGCATGTCACCAGTCATATTTCTTGTGTAGAAAATGAATGGTTTGACTGATTAGCTATAAAATGTGTATAGCGAAAAGAAGACGACTCGGGTATTGTGGGAGTCTCTGGATCGGAGATACAAAACCGAGGATGTCGAGGCAAAAAAAAAAAATTTTATTGTTAGTCTTGGACTACAAGATGGTTGACTCCAAAATGGTTATCAGTCAGGTTCAAGAAATCCAAGTGATTCTTTACGAGATTCACGCCGAATGGATGACTTTGAACGAATCTTTCCAAATAGCTGCTATTGTTGAGAAGTTATCACCGGCCTGGAAAGATTTCGAAATCTATTTGAAATACAAATGAAAGGAGATGAATGTTGAAGAACTCGTTGTTCAACTTCGTATTGAGGAAGACAACAAGAGTTCTAAAAGACGATTGTTTTCTCCAGTTGCTGCCAAGGCAAATGTTGTCGAGCATGGCCAAAGCTCGAAAAGAAGAAAGTTTCTACTTCCAACAAAAAGAAATAGTGAACCACTTGATCTAATTCACAGTAATATATGTGATTTAAAAGGTGTACAAACTCGTTGTGGAAATAAATACTTCATTACTTTTGTTGACGATAGCACAAAATTTTGTTATGTGTATCTCGTCAAAAGTAAGGATGAAGCTATTGACAAATTTGTCCAATATAAGAGTGAAATTGAAAAC
Organism: Primulina huaijiensis; assembly: GCF_012295235.1. Classification (NCBI taxonomy): domain Eukaryota; kingdom Viridiplantae; phylum Streptophyta; class Magnoliopsida; order Lamiales; family Gesneriaceae; genus Primulina; species Primulina huaijiensis. Next base: position 22,800,257 of record NC_133306.1, read on the forward strand.
CAACTTAGCAAGAAAATTAAGGTGCTAAGAAGTGATCGTGGAGGTGAATATGAATCACCATTTGCTGAGTTTTGTGCTCAACACGTTATCAAACACGAAAGAACCGCACCTTATTCTCCTCAGCAAAATGGTATTGCAGAGGGAAAGAATCGTACCTTAAAAGAAATGATGAATGTGTTGTTATTAAGTTCTGGTTTACCACAGAACATGTGGGGGGAAGCTGTTCTAACAGCAAATTATCTTTTAAATAAGGTGCCCCGAAAGAAGCAAGATAAAATTCCATATGAGTTATGGAAAGGTAGAAGTCCTTCCTACCAATACTTGCGAGTGTGGGGGTGTCTTGCCAAGGTAGCAGTACCCACTCCAAAGAAAGTAAAGATAGGACCAAAAACTGTTGATTGCATTTTCATTGGATATGTTCAAAACAGTAGCGCATATTGTTTTCTTGTACATGAATCTCAAATACCTGATATTCACAAGAATACGATAATGGAATCAAAAAATGCTTCGTTCTTTGAACACATGTTTCCATATAAATCTAAGGAAGAGCCAGGTTTATCCAAAATATTATATGAGACAATTGATGAAGAACAAGAGCTTGATCAAGACATTGAACCTAGACGTAGTAAGAGAGCTAGGACTGAGAATCCTTTGGTCCTGATTTCATCACTTTTATGATGGAAAGTGAACCTCAAAGCTTCAAGGAAGCAATGAGTTCATCTGAAGGACCTCTATGGAAAGAGGCTATCAATTCTGAAATGGAATCCATTTTACAAAACCATACGTGTGAGTTAGTAAATCTTCCTCCGGGAAGCAAACCACTAAGCTGTAAATGGGTTTTCAAAAGGAAAATGAAATCAGATGGAACCATAGATAAGTATAAAGCCAGATTGGTAATTAAAGGTTACCATCAACGTGAAGGGCTTGATTACTTTGACACATATTCTCCTGTATCGAGAATAACCTCTATTCGTGTGATACTTGCGATTGCCGCCTTGCGAAATCTTGAAGTACACCAAATGGACGTAAAGACAGCTTATCTAAATGGAGATTTAGAAGAGGAAATTTATATGGAACAACCTGAAGGATTTCCTGCGACTGGGCAAGAAAATAAGGTTTGTGAACTGGTGAAGTCTCTGTATGGCTTAAAACAAGCACCAAAGCAATGGCACGAAAACTTTGATAAAGCCATGATAGAAAGTGGATTTAAATTCAGTGAATGTGACAAATGTGTATACATAAAGAGCACTGAAATTGGATATGTCATTTTATGTCTTTACGTAGATGACATACTTATCATTGGTAGTAATGATAAGATGACCAAATCCACCAAGAAGTTATTAAACTCAAGATTTGATATGAAAGATTTGGGCTTAGACGATATAATCCTTGGAATTAAAATCCATAGAACATCAGAAGGACTAGTCCTAAGCCAGTCACATTATGTTGACAAAATACTTGAGAAATTCAATAATGATGAGTCTGCATTGGCTAGAACCCCGATAGATACCAGTCAGCATCTATCAAAGAATCGAGGTGAGAGTATGTCTCAATTAGAATACTCTCGAGTCATTGGAAGTCTGATGTACTTAATGAGTTGTACAAGACCAGACATAGCCTATACAGTAGGAAAATTAAGTAGATTCACGAGTAATCCAGGTGTTGAACACTGGAAAGCAATTACCATATTGCTAAGATACTTAAGATACACTCGGGATCATGGGCTACACTATACCAGATATCCTGCTGTTATTGAAGGATACAGTGATGCAAATTGGATATGTGATATGAAAGACTCAAAATCTACAAGTGGATTTGTATTCACTTTAAGAGGTGCAGCAATTGCGTGGAAATCTTCTAAACAAACTGTAATAGCCAGATACACGATGGAATCTGAGTTTATAGCTCTTGACAAGTATGCTGAAGAGGCTGAATGGCTACGTCACTTCTTAGAAGATGTTCCAAGATGGGAAAAACCAGTGTCGGCGATATGTATACATTGTGATAACCAATCTGCAATTGGAAGGGCACAAAATAAAATGTATAATGGTAAGTCTAGGCATATACGTCGTAGACATAATACCATTAGACAACTACTCTCAACTGGAGTTATCTCTGTTGACCATGTAAAGTCAAAAGATAATATAGCGGATCCGCTGACCAAAGTGTTAAACAGAGAGTTAGTTGCGAAATCGTCAAAGGGAATGAGGCTCAAGCCTATAGAATAAATTGGTGTGAAGGAAAACCCAACCTACGCTGACTGGAGATCCCAAGAACTAGGTTCAATGGGACAACCTAATTGCACTAATTTGGAGAATCACTGGGGGGGTTATCCCTAGTCCATTCCTATTATAAAACAGTGAATGTTGAGGATAAGCTTACGGCTTTTAATGATTCTGATGAGAAGCAATATAGAATCACCTATGTGAGAGAAAAGTGGGGCCGCTTCGAAGAAATTGCAGGGCTCAATTCTAGACCCTCTCGCAGAACCAGGCGTGTGTTCATGGCCAAAACGAACACGACCATGAGAATTGAATAGTATCAGGGAGAGTCTTGTGTTAAGTATATCTTAATTTACATAAACGGCAGAACAGTTCAAGGACAACATGTCTATTGGTCAGCTAGTAAAGCAAATATATTTCATAAGGGAAGGTTCAAAGGGTAACACCTACCTATCCTATACAGGATTCAACTGTAGAACTTTGTCACCAAGATTTGTATCAATTTTCATTCATGTGGGGGATTGTTGGAAATTTAAAGTAAATTTAAAGATTGAATAAAAATTATGTCTCATGAATGTGGGAGTGTCTTTTGGCTCTCCACATTCTTGAGTTAATTGAAGAGTTTTGACTCTTCATATTCTTGAGTTAATGAGAAGATTAATTGAGTTAATTAATCTTGCATGACTCTTGGTGTGCATTTTGGGGCTTATAAATAGTGGTGTTCATTTCCTCATTTCAAATACATAAAAAATCTTTTCTCTTTCAAGTATTCTCTTGCATTACATATTGTTAACTTTTCATTTGGCCTCCGTTAAATCTCGGTGATAAAGTAAAGGTACGTTTTCAGTTCGCCGTAGTAGTGTCTCGTGCTAAGTCACTGCTGGTTGTTCCGTTGTATCCTGGGAAACAGACATCCAAGACGATCCTCGAAGCACATATAGGAGGGGACGAATCTGTTTTAAGGAAATTGTACGTGCTACAGGCCTCGGTTTGGTTTTGCTTTCTTTTACTCGATAGTCATTCTGTAAACACCACATTTTTTTCGGTTATTGTTTTATCTCTGCAAGTTCGTTTCTACGCTATTGTAATTAGCAATTTTTCTAACATAAAGTACTGTAGGTTTAAAAATATGAATGACTCGGAGTGCCAGAAGTAAACGAATTTCCTCCTTCAATCAATATCTAGGACTCGCTTTGGACCATGTATTAATCCCAACTGAATGTTGCTGTATACTGTCCTATATTATGATTTTAGTCAGAACAAATGTCTTGTTTCAACTCTTGTGCTAAGCATAGTTGACGAATATCTAACAGTATCTTTTACAATGTCGACATAATCATGGCCTGTCATTTGACTAAATCGAATCAATGTGGAAGTCGTATTCAATTCCACCCCCACAAAAAATTTTACTTGATAACCTGTCTAGTTTGATTGCTAATCTCAAAATTAATCAAACTATATTTTATTATCGTTAATTAACAGGTCTCTTTCTCTAATTTTCATATTTGGGGTATCCGGGTTTAGTTGATTGCAGCCTTTAGATTATGGATACTCATTGTTACTACTTACAATCACTAAAATATTGAAATAAATAAATTAATTATTATATACAAATGAAAACAGATAGATATCCGTCCAAAAAAAAAAACAGATAGATAGATAAAGGTCAGCAGAGTACCCCACCTTTGAAAATCAATCACCAAGTTGTTTGCAAGCACGAAACTGTAAAGTATTCAAATACATATACTTGTCGACAAAATTCATGTGCTCAACCATGACGATCAGCAAACTTGATGGTTTCTACAAATTTTACATTTTTTAAATTTCAAATATACTGGTTTCTATAATTTAGAATTATAATAGTTTTATCTAACTTATACAAAATAAATAGCTTGATTTATTTAAATTAATTTCAAACCTTATTTCTTCACCTTTTTTTCTTCATACATGACCAAAATTTCATAATAATCGTGGTATTACTATCTAATTAAGAAAACTAATTACTAATTATATATAGCTGTACTAACTTGTTGGTCGCAATATTATTTTTTTTCTAGCCTTGAAACAGGATGAAACTTGGTAGTAACGATATTATATTTTTTAAACCTTAACTTGGTGGTTGCATTTTTTTTCAGTTATTATAAAACTTGAGCCAAATACAAATAAGAATTAATCAATATCTTATATCATTGTGTCTACGCGGGAGTTGAATGGAGTAGGAAGCTATTGTTTACCTTTAGCAAGGTTATAAAACAACTTATTCAGTAAGTGAAATTGGACAGTATTCAATAACAAGTTGTACACTTATCTTTGCTCTGCCCGGGGAAGGAGGAAGAAGTTAAATGGCAGCTCGTGTGGCTTTGTTCAGCCTTACACTCACTCTGCTCATTGCCAACTCATTTGCTACTTACACTCTGCGTACACTTTCATCTCTTTCTCTCTCTCTCTCTCGATCTTCCCCGCCCCTGATTAGCAGCTTGGAAGGGGCTCAGTCGGCCTCCATTTCGACGGAGTTTTCGAGCTATTTGAGCTAATATTCTAGTCGTATTTCGAGATAATTCGCAACAAATAAGATAAATGTTAACTCGAATCATATTAATAATTGTCACAAGAGTTTGTATTATGTTAAAGTTTGATTGGCACTCAAATTCAATTTTGATGGAGCTTGAGTCGAATTCAAGATATTAGAGGTGACTGGAATCATAGAATATTCTTGAGTTCAGCTCATGTTTATGTTTTAGTAGTTAAATTACAAATATATAGTGGATTATTTCATAAACTACACGATGAATATATACTGGTTGATTTGATAAAGGGCTGGAAGAACTCGAGTCATTCATGTTCGCACTCAACCAGATTGCAATTTATTCCTCAAGGTTGAAAATCTGAGTTATAGTTGTTTGCTGATTAAGTCAAGATTAAATATGCTAGTACTCGAGCTCGACTCGACTCGACTAGATTATCAGTATTGGTTCAAGATATATTTTAAATAATAATCTTCATTTCTCTCTGATTATCAGAGGCTTCTGACCAGCCCCTTCAGTTCACGTACTCTGGAGCCACAGGCCCCGAGAAATGGGGGAGCCTGAATCCAAAATTCTCATTATGTGCAACTGGGAAATCCCAATCACCAATCAACATTGTGGAAGACCAAGTAGTTGTGAACAAGAACTTGAAGCCATTGCTCAGAGCATACAATCCCGTAAATGGTACTCTGACTGATGTTAGATTCACCGTCGTGGTTGGTAACTTGATTTGACTAGTTTTTAATTTTTACACTTCATTTATGATTCATATTTTGAATGGGGAAATTTAGAATTATTGTTGATGCAGGTAGAGTACCCAGAGGATTCGGGGTGGATGATCGTAGATGACAAGAAGTATGCCTTAAAACAGATGCATTGGCATTCTCCTTCTGAGCATAGGATTAATGGGAAGCGGTATTATATATGTTGATCTTGCTTGATTTTCAGTAGTGGTACATTTCGCATGAGCACGTAGTCCAATTATATCCTGATTAGATCTTGTGTTATTTTCATTTGCTTTCATTCTTGCCTCCAAAATTGCTGTTTTATATCAGTGATAGCTCATTCGAATGCGTTTAAATCTTGTGTTCTTATCTTGCGACCTCATTTATATCACATATACAAAACGCAGATTTGCGGCCGAGCTTCATTTGGTGCACGTTTCCGAAGATGGAAGGGTTGCAGTAGTCGGATACCTTTTCAAATATGGACATCCCGATCCCATTCTTGGGCAGGTGAAAATAGGGATATATGCATTTAGNTTCTTGCCTCCAAAATTGCTGTTTTATATCAGTGATAGCTCATTCGAATGCGTTTAAATCTTGTGTTCTTATCTTGCGACCTCATTTATATCACATATACAAAACGCAGATTTGCGGCCGAGCTTCATTTGGTGCACGTTTCCGAAGATGGAAGGGTTGCAGTAGTCGGATACCTTTTCAAATATGGGCATCCCGATCCCATTCTTGGGCAGGTGAAAATAGGGATATATGCATTTAGTTATAACATTGATCAGGCACCAGAAGGCCTGGATCGAATTTGTCATACATATACATAACATAACCCCTCGATTTTGGAGGTATATAAATTATCTGAAGTTAAATTTAACTTGCATGCAGATTCATAAGAAATTGAATGAATTGGCATACGACGAATCAGCACAGCTTAAGCTGGTCCCGTTTCACCCGGCTGCGTTGAAGGAAAATCCTCGCAAGTATTACAAATACATTGGCTCCTTCAGTGCTCCTCCTTGCACGGAAAATGTTATCTATGTCATCGTTGCAAAGGTGAATCAAAGTTCAAAATTTTTGTGTAAACATTTTCACATTTTAGAAACTTACTTTTAAACTTTTATCATCAATCATGATAGTTTTCAAACTTATTTACCCAAATGATAAGAATCTGCAAGAAATCTCTTGTTGATTGTTTTAGTTTAGCTAGATAGAAATCTCTCCAGTCTCCACCATCGTTATATATCACCATCCTAGCATGTGTTGTTTAGCGTAAGGTTATCTATATTCAAATTCATCATGTTAAGTAACGTGTGAATGTAGGTGAGATCAATTTCTAGAGATCAGGTACAAGCACTCAAGGCACCATTAGATATACAATGCAAGAACAATGCCCGGCCTTATCAGCCACTCAACGGAAGACACGTGGAGCTAATGCGATGAAGATTAGACTATGATTCATGCCAATCGCAACCGTCGGGTTGAAAATTATATATATGTATGTGTGTACGTATACGCACGCGATCATATGTGTCTTCCAAGTAAAAAGGTATTTAAATGTTATGATACATTCTAAAAGTAGTTCTCTTCAAGTTTCTTGGTTTGAATATGGGGATTTGTTTGAAATCGGGCTTGTAGTTCAGTGGTCTCAATGCTGTCGGAATAGCCGGTTTTCCCGAGTTCTATCCTCCCTTCCCGCGTGAGTTATAATTAAAAAAAAAGAATATGGGGATGTGTTTGGTAGGCAAAGCAACTAGTTTCTTATATTTTATTAGTAGCTAGCTAATAATTGATCATGTTGTAACAAGTTTCTTCTCGTAGTTGATTGCATATAATTAAGTTGCTGCTGTTGTACAAAGTATAATTTTTTTCCTTAAATAATTGGAGCCAGACGATTTAGATTTCTCAGCTACTTTTTGATGTTGACATTCCAACTACTGCTAAGCATCTCTAAATATTATTAAAAACTGGAGAAAGCCTGGTGTTGCCATTGAATTGGATTTTCAAATTTTATCCAATCGAAAATATTTAAAAATCTTGGAACATTTTGTTGCATTATTTTAAAATCTAAAATATGTCATTTTAGACACTGATGTAAAGTTGATTCTTCCAGCAGCTGGACCCTAACTCCGGTTGAGCCATTTCTAGGGTGGGCAGGCTGTTAAACAGAAAAGATAACTCTTCCCGAGGCCCCCGCCGACGTCTCCGGGCTCCCTAACGTTGCCGTCAGGCGGAGTCCTAAAAGCAACATCCGCCGATCCCTGGTCGGCATCGTTTATGGTTGAGACTAGGACGGTATCTGATCGTCTTCGAGCCCCCAACTTTCGTTCTTGATTAATGAAAACCCTATACCCAAGTCAGACGAACGATTTGCACGTCAGTATCGCTGCGAGATTCAAAATTGTTAGAGTGTAATAATTGTTTTTGCTGAATAGAACGGTGACAATGTAGGTTCGAATTGTTGTATGACTTAAAAAATTTAAGTTGTATAGTTACCACCAGTTATAGTTTTTAGTAAAACGGCAATTGTTTGATTTTAAAATTGATATTAGAGTCAAAGTCACATGTTTTATTTTCATTAAAATCACAAATAGTACAATTATTACGAGGAATATTGTTGAGTTCAATAAATGTCTCGTGATGTTTAAGTTGTTTACGGTTTAAAAGATTTGAGTTGTATCATTACAACTAGTTATAATTTTTGGTAAAACGAAAAATGTTATATCCTTAAAAAAAAGAGTTGAAAAAGTAGAAATTATATTACTTGGACTTAGACACCCGATATAATATCTAGAACTTATGAACAAAATTTGTATGTTATTACAAAAACAGATAAAGGACTCAAAATCTCTCTGCAGGCTTAGTTAACTTCCTCAATAAATTAAATGATCACGTGAAGCCAACATCCTTATAAGTCAACAAAATGCTCCTTTAACTAAAATCAATTAAACAAAGAGTTTTCTCCAAAAATTATATGGCGCAGGTATTTTCGTAAAACACATGCATGTTTTATATTCCAAAAATTAATATTTTATTTGGTGGAATATAAAATAAAATTCTTTAATAATACTAAATGTACTATCAATATATCGTACAACCATGTTTACAACAATTATATCAAGAGATTTTATATTCTAATGTATAATGATATTTGATAAATAAAATTTCTGTATTGAATTTCTTGTGTACAATTACGGTTGTATATGTAGCATTACTTTTTTTATTACTCAAAGAAGACATAATTTTAGATTAATGCTTAAACTAAGAATTCGACATATGCTTGAATGTTTCAGAAGTCGCACTAATTTTACATATTGCACTTTTTCTCATTTGTTTAATATATTTTTATCCCAAAATTGAAGTCGTGTTTGATATCCTTTAATACGAAGAAAACGTTGACAAATTATTCAAAAGATACGTTTCATACATATAAATGGAACCGAAATATCAAGAAAAAAATATATCGATTGACCTGATCATATTCAAACATAAATATGTAATTTTTTTTCTTTACAATACAAAATAAAATTCAAAAGAAATTTCCTTCAAAAAAATTATGGATCAGACATATATATATATATATATAATGTCTACGAAGATTCTAACCTGCCGTGTAAGAAAACAGTTGTTCAACGAACCTTGTGATATACCCCTTCACCGTCAAGCACCGTATCGTATATCACGAGCCACCGGATTGAAAACTAAGCTGTCCAGTATCCGACCGCCTCCCTGACGAGAACCTTTTCATACCTCCTAGACCAGGCGGCTCCGCCACTATTTCACCGCCAACTCTTTCTCCCACCTTCACACTCATACTCTTCCGTAGAGATTCAACCGCCGCCGCTACTGGCTCTTCCTCTACAGCTTCCATTGCGTTCATGCTCCCGGACTGCTCCGGTTTCTTACTACCCTTTCTGAACCGGAACAGGCTCCTGATTTTCGAGTAGAACCCGGTTTTCTTCTTTTCCACAGGTTTTTCTCCCCTTTTCAATGAATCAAACCTCCGCTGGCAACGCTTAGATCTCACTCTCCCCATGCAAGAAACTTTCGGAGAACCCGGCTCCGCAACCGACGCCGAGGACTTCCCCGATGACGCGAACCGTTTTGGAAAGAGCCTTATATTGACCGGTTTACACGTCTTCCTTTTCGTGTCAACAAAAGCGGCGTTCTGGGCCTTTGGCAATCGGAGGATCGACGCTCTAGACATGAACTTTGCAGATAATTTCTGAGAAGTCGAGTTAGAACTTGGGTTTGGACTCGAGTTCGGATTTGAGCTTTTCGCGTAGCCTTTAGTGGATTCTTTCCGCTCGTAAAACGTATTGCGATCGAACCAATCGTATTCCGCGTCCTTTGACAGCCAAAAAGATCCCGGTGGCAAGTCCGGGGTCACATCTGCGGCGTAAGCCGCAGCTTCACCTTCCACGCTGGTGTCCGCCAGTGTTTCGCAAGAGATTTTGCGATCGTTGGCCCAAGCAGAAACTAAGGTTTCGATATGGACTTGAGGCATTAATGGAAGTAGTTGTTTTCAAGAGAGATCAAAGCTTCCCTGTTATGCTGGGAATTTAATGGATTCATTTAACTTATAATACAAATTAATAATTTAATTTATTTTTCAGATTATTCGTTAATAATATATATAGATGTAATCAAATAAAATATATACCAGACGAATATCATTTAATAATATTTTAATAAAAAGATATACAGTAATATTATATATTAGGTAGCATTTGGTAGGAGTTTAGATTTCAAGTACTTTTTTTTTTCTTGGGACAAAAGATTTCATCGACTTTGAGTGCTATTTTATTTGTTTTTATTTGTAATCCTTTCTCTTTCGATTTCAAAAGTGGTCAGATTAATTATATGATTTATATATTAAAAATAACACTTTTTTAAAAAGAAAGATATTAATTAATTTATTTAATGATATACTTGGGATGAATGTAAAAGAAAATATGATTTTTATATTTAAGAAGAATGAAATATAATTATATTGAGATAATTGTGTCAAATACCTCCATAAAATTTTCGTTGAATTAATATCAACGTGTAACTGATTTGAGCATTTCAGTCTCTCTGTCATTAATATGCAAATTGTTACAATACTTCTATGAGAATTCTCATTGAACTAATACCTTATTTGTAACGGATTTGAGTATTTTAATTCATTTGTTATATTTTTTTAAGCATGGAGACTTAAGTTTCTATCAGAAAATTACGTCAAATGACCATTAGCTTTTTTAGTGTTTTTTCACGTTCAATATATTATTAATCGGTACAATTAAATCGAAAATTTGTGATAAACTTTGATTTGTAATAGAAGATAATATTTTTTGGAATTAATTGGCTAAGATATTGAACTAATATCTCTCTCGAGAATTCGAAGTTGTTGATCAACATCTTAGCCAATTAGTTTAAAAATTAAATTCTCTTCTCTACTACAAATCAAAGTTTTGCACAAATTTTTTGATTTAATTGCGTTATTTAATCTTATATTGAATGCCAAAAAAAATGAAAAATACAGAAAAAAATGTTGATATGTATTTGGCGTAATTTTTTCATAGAGACAGAAGTCACCATGCTCAAAAAAATATAATAGAAAGAATAAAATTTTCAAATCTGTTACATAGAGTTTTAGCTCAACAAGAATTTTCACATGATATTGACACAATTTATGTATTAACAGAAAGACTGAAATGCTCAAGTATGTTATACAAGAATGTATTAGCTCAACGAGAATTTCATATGAATAATCTGCGCAATTATATCTCATTATATTGTTCAGGAATTATTTTTTCCGATGAAATTATGCTACATCTTATCGAACCAATGCACGTAATGTAGAGTAGGGTGGTTGTCCAAATTAAATCAAGCCTTGTAATTTGAACGAAATAAATAAATAATTAATAAGGGCAATTAATGATTGAACCACTAATTGTGTATCCTGAAACAACAATTAATAACTTATTTATGAAGCTGTTTTAGTACGATAATATATACCACTGAGTCAAAATTTGTTTCCTTCACTCATTCACTGAAGTAATTATATATGGACATTTTTTAATATATAATTTATCCGTAATTGAAAATATGGAAGTTATATACTTATTTAAGTATCATTCAATTATAATTTTGTTTTACATAAAAGATTAAATTCTTGGGAATATTTAGTTATATATTCTTAATTAGTGCATGTTTCATTTTAAATGTTAATTCATTTTAAATGTTAATTTAAGATACCCATGTTAATAAAGTCTTAATTTAAAATTTAATCGAAAATATTTATGCTTCATCTATTTTATCGACTATTTAATCTATAATTACTCCAAGACATTTTGTGAATAAAAATTATAATTATAGTAAACATTATTATTTTTCAATCATATATAATCCATAGACAATTTATGAAAAAAAATATCGGACTTAGATCCAAAATTTTATGTAAAAAATGATTTTTCAAGATTTTGTATATTTAGATTCTCAAACTTTAATAACAATCTTTTGTCGTATACGGTGCTGCACATAAAATTATTTGTTTGTTTATTTATTAATGTCTTAAAAAGTAATTAAGGAGTTTCTTGATTAATCTATATATTCCAATTTGTGCTTTTAAAGAATGTGTAACATTTACCTTCTAAAAATACATCGTCTTCAGTGAAATTGATTTTTTTAAAAAGTAAAAATAAATATCGTGCATAAGAGCATCGAAAAGATAAAATCTGAAACCGGAGCTTAGTTCCACTAGCTTCACCTGAGATTTTCCGTGTGACGACTCGAGTTCGAGCTTCTTCATATCCTAAATATAGGAATATAAAAAAAAGACAAACAAGCTACTCGTTCGAGTCTCCCCACCTCTTAAATATAAGAATATTAAAAAAAAAAGACTAAATCTTGATTCATGGAATATTTATTGGAGTTATTTTTTATAATACAAAATAAATAGGCGTGACCATTTTCGAGCATAGTTCAAAGTTGAATGCTTTGAAAACTCACCACCAATCAGGAAAAGCATACATTTGATGGTCTTCTTGACTTTGTATTTTCGACTCAAATTGGCCTTTCGTTTTTTTTTTTTTCCAAATCGAATGAATTATAATTAAATCCAACTAATTTTATTTACACGGACCCAAACTAATCGTATAAATTTGACATATTAAATGACCGAAATACGAATTAACCAAATTCAAACATATAACATAGAAAAAGGGACATTCAGAGGCAATAGCTTGTTTAAGATTTAATTAATTCACAGAGTCAACAACATTGTGCTTAAAAAATTAAATATAAATATTTATTTTACCTATTTCATATAATATGAAATAAATAATGCAATCAAAACTTTTTGGAGTTTTTTTTAGAAATAAAAATATTGTCGGAAGTTTAACTAATAAGTAAAGACAATAAATTTTTTTCTTGGTGAGCTAAAGACAAGAAGATGGGTGCTACCGTAGGGTCCCCATTGCAAGGGGATGTATCCTGTCCCAATTTCTTCAAACACGTATAATTTTCAAAATATCCCCGAAACCTCAATATTTCCAAAAATCATCTAATGGGTTTTGTTTCATCGAAACAAATAGAGAAAGATTAGAACAAAATCTTCAGAGAAAAGAACATGACATCAAACATTAAACATTTGGGGTCTCTCACTTCAAGCACTTGCGGTGTCTTGAATCTTGAAGCTGTAAGTCAACACCAGAAGCAAGAATCGCAGAAGCAGATCATTCAAAAATGGCCGCCTCGCGGAGAGCCTGCAGAGATTATTAGTACATGGGATCTTATGGATGGTCTTGAAGAAGAAGTGCCGGTTTGTATTCAAGCCATGATAAGCGGCGACGGAGCGGCGGCAACAAGGCAGAGGCGGAGAAGACTCACGCACAAATGCAACAGTGGACTTCAGCAGAGGCAGACAACGTAACGATAGGGATTTTCATATAAATGGGCTGGGCTTACCTTTGGAGTTGGACTTGGGCTAAATTTTGACTTGGAAAAAATTTAAAAAACAAAATTGGGCTGAAGCGCAATAGGATCGCTCAGAACTTCTCAGCCCAAGCGAACTCCACCTGCTGCGCTTCGGGACAATCGGAAGCGCAGCCAGGTCGCCTCGCCTCGCGCTTAAGCGATCAAGGCGAGCGCTTTTCACAACTATGAACAAGAGCATATCAAGATCATTTCGACTTCACCGACCCCGACCTCACGAATGGAGAGAAAATACTCTCAAGATTGGGATACCCTTTTTTATATGTAAGACGAAAAACGCCCACCAGGTGGCGAATATGCTGTTATATTATACACGACCTCATTGAGGGGGTATTAGGAAGATATTAGAAGATTGCAACGCCACCGGATCAATCATAGAATCTCACCATGTTCGAATGTTTGAACGCGGCATATCTTGGCATTCGCCTTTCAAGGAAGAACTAGGAGCGCTAATGGACACCAAGGAGGTGAAATTGCCATTAGTTTTTGTCAAGGGGAGAATGGTAAGCGGGGTTGATGAAATGGCCTGATCAGATGAGGAGGGCAAACTAGAAATTTTACCGTGTGGGATCCCCGTGTAGACTGTTCGGTGTGGGGGTGTGCCGGGATCCGGTTTACAATGCGTAAAGAGTGCCATGGGAGTAGCATGATTTTGGGCGACGATGGGAAGAAGAGTAAAGAGTGTAATGAGAATGGGTTGATTCTATGTCCACTATGTAGTTAACCTAAGGATTTACAAAATAACTTAATAACTAATTCTTGAATGATATACAGGATTGAATTAGAATTCAGAAATTTTAAAGTGCTGAAACATTTCATTTATGCGGTTCTACATCTCTAACGAATACTTTGTCGATAAACGAGCGTAAATAATTCAGTATAATATCAATTGAAGAAGGTAAATGATCTAACAATTTTCATAAAATGATGCATTAGATTCTATACAACTGAATATTCATCTTTGATGCGAGACAAATACAAAAGACTGGCATCTGCATAAGATCTCCATACCTAGTATCTTTTCTTTGAGAAAACACGATATTTTTTTACATTTTACACGTATATGAAAAACACTTGCATACTTGATCGTACTTCAGAGATTGTCAATTTGTCACTGTTACTCATAATTTCCATGAAAATATGTGGGGCAAGCATCATTCACCGGTATTGAAAAGACGGAAAGAATTAGTCCAAGCGAAGCACATCAAAGCCCACTGCTATATTATTATTCAATGTCTTCAATCATACAGAACTATAACATAAAATCGATAGTTTAAAAATAATTTAACACTAGAACGAAACTACTCAACATTACGGGTTTCGGTAATATCTAAAAGTTGCTTCATCTGATGTTATAAAACAAACTACCAAAGATACAATCTCACAATGAATTATGACAAGGTTAAACCTTCATGCAAATTGCTCAAATAAATACAGAATTAATATGGATTGTACCGACTGCGCCCACGGCCACTTTCACCACCACGTCGACCGCCACTCGAACTTCCACCTGCACCGCTGCTTCTGCCACCACCTCTTTGCTGTGGCGGAGCGGTGAGTGGCTGTACTCCAGGTTGTTGCCTACACAGAACAGCATAGTTTCATAAAAGAACTGCACCATAAACTAAAATTTTGTTTGATCAAAATGACATGTCCACAATCTACCGATTATATGCCCCTGGTGGGTGAACTCTTGTCCATTAAATAATATATTCATAATTCATTATTTTAAATTTTTATTGAATAGATCCTATGTTTTAACTTATTGAAATGGATATGTCTTAACTTCAACTTAATCATCAGAGGGCATTTATGATGCATGTGCTTAAATAACGATGTGGATTACAACAGTAATGGTAATATGACTGATGTTGCAATTACGATGTAATTTTTGTACGATATAAACTATTTTATTCAATCTCAAGTATCTTTTGTGGCTAGATAATTATTCGAGACGATATACGTTTGACAAACCACAAATAAGTCCGATTGACTCTAGAATCACAAATCATATATTAGGAGCATAAAATTTTTATCATAGCTCTATTAAATTGCAATCTAAAAATATTTCACTTACAGAACATATCCAATCCTTCCGTCAGGTAAAAGCATAGGCATCATAGCCATGCCAGGGGAAGCTCCCCTTCCGTAGATGAAGGGCTGCAAAAGGAGAATTCACAGCCAGTAGTTTAACACGATGATATGATGGAGACTTCTAATATCAGAAGGGATTGGTTTGGTATCAAAATATGAATTTAAGAGGATATTGAAAATGATAGAAAATTGCAAAGGCACGTATCACCACTAATAAGAACGACAAAGACAAGAATGAACTCTAGGAAATTGTATCAAACTTTCATCTATAGATTAGTCACTCGAATTGTAATATTTTCATCTACTATAATTTCAGTTGATACTAAATGCAGCATTTGGAAACATCTCATATATCATGGCAACTTGAGTCCATGAAACATATACACAGATCATATTGGATTATTGTCTAGTCTCAATTTTCTCTCTTTCCTACTTCGTATCTCTTGACTCCTTTCATGGATATCACAACTGCATTGAACTTGTCTCACAGTGCTCGCCATCAATCCAAGACACATCTATGTACCGAAGTTAAAAAAAAGGGTACAACATGGATAGAAATTTTTTATCATTTTAAAAAATATTTGAATAATTCCTGCACCTCTTGATATCCATAATTAACAATAGAGATTAAAGTGCCTCAACAATACTTGGTTTTTACATAATGTAATATGTTTGTGAACGTGATGATGAGATGTTGATGCCGATGTTGAATACAGGAACCAATGGGCCGGTTTGTGCGTGAAGCATGGTGGCAATTGTGACTGGTACCATCATGTACGTGCTTCCATGAGTATAAATTTGTATGGGTACATTAAGCTGATGCAGATAATCTACAAATATGAGACCATGTCCTTGTTCTAATAGCATTTAGAAAAACTTCCGAACAACCCATTTGAACTTTACGAAAAAGGTACAGAATCTTGAAGGTTGCCACTGCATCAAACCCCACATATTGCAACAGAGTCAAACCCAACAGATTGCAACAGGTCCCATTCAGCAGTTCATACACCCAAGCTTAAGAACAGCTGAACAGGTGTCACAAATAGTAGGTGTTGTCCAATTATAGGACAAGGGAGTACAACACCAACAAAGTGGAAATCGGGAGGGACAGATGTGGGTTCTATTTCCAGAAAGCGGTTGTTAAAACACAAATATAAATAAAAAACAAGAAAAAAAAATCAGTTCACAAAAAGGAGAAAAGAAAAATATGGTACATCTTACTTGAGCAAAGTTTGCACCAGCATATCCAGCACCTACAGCGCCATAGGGGGATCCAATCATACCATATCCAACATGAGGTGGATAGGTTGGAAGTATAGCTGGCGTCGGTGAATTTGATACCCCAGCATTTTTCTGATCCGCCTGTGGCTTTGCCAGTGAGCATTCTACAACTTGACCTAATAAAACAAAACCAAAGAAAGAATACAAACAAGCAGTAGCATAACGGTTAGAATCTAATAAGCCAGAACCAAAATACTGGAAAATACTAGGGATAAGGATTTTACCATCAATCTCATATTTCTCCGTGTTCTTCAGAGCTTTCATGGCACTTGATCTTTCCACGAAATGAACAAAACCATATCTGCTTTTCTCTTGTCCTGGCTTTGCAGGAGGAAGAACTATTTTTGAAATTTTTCCATGACGTTCAAACAACTCCTTAAGCTGATCTTGAGTAACATTTTTGGGTAAGTTCTTCACATATACTGCTTTGACCTGTACAACAAAAGCCCAGTAAGTATCTTTTAGTAGCACAATAATTTAAAATAAGCAGTGGCAGTTCTATATGAGGATATAAACTAGTTCATTAATAGATAATATATAGTTATTCTTGGCTCACTTGGTATTCTTCACGTTCCTTTGTACAGTGTGTAATTACTGTGACCTAATTTGGACATCTGAACGTTCTTTCAGATTCAAGAATTTTTGCCCTGGTTCCAGGATGAACAAATTTTTTATTTTATGATTTGATTGATTAGTTTTCATTATGAAAAGAGAGAGTTTGAACTTAATCAGTCATTATGTTCTTTCACTTTTCAAGTCTTTATTGTTGTGATTGTTATTTGTTGGGAGTATTGTAATCCAGCTGCCATGCTTCTTTTTGTGTATTTTGATAGGAACCTATTTAGAGCACCTTTTTTTTTCCACGTAAATTTTAGCCCCTCACTGATGATTACGATTTACATGGATTAATCAAGCAATCACCCATACCTTTGCATTTTGAACTAGTCCCCATTGATCATATATTCAACACAATTCAACAAAAGATCGATGAAGAATAAGCCTAAAACAAATACCTGTGAAGAAGACATTTCTGCACTTTTGGGATCAGCCCAACTCACAGTTGGAGCATTGTCATCAAGTTTAAAATCAGGATTTGACATCTTCTGTCTGGAATAGTCAGCACAAGCATGATTATAATACTCAATGAATGCAAATCCACGATTCCGACTTGAATTTTGTGGATCCTACAAAAAGAACATACGCGTATAACCTGAACATTTTGGCAGTCAAGTAAATAAAGGACTATCTGTCACGCAGTACCAGAAAGTTGGCAGTATGATAAAAAAAAAGGTGTACAGAAGGAATCAAACCCTCACCTTTAAAAGTTCAATGGCGACAATCCCAGGCCCTACTTTTTTCACAACCTTCCTCATATCTTCCTCTCCCCAGTTTCTGGGTACATTACCAATGAACAGCTTATGTTTTGCTTGAGAAGAAGAGCATTTCAATCTTTTTCCCTGCAAGTATCCACACCAGAGAAAATAATACAATAATACTGATCATATTTAACCAACCAACCAACCACAAGAAACCCACATCAACGAGAATCAACTATGATATTATGTTTTACAAATATAAAAAACAACGGGTGTGATTGTTTGTGGATTTGTGAGTGAAAGGAAGGTAGCACTCATCTAACCTTCAATTCAGTACTATTAAGCTCCTTGATAGCCTTGGAAGCTAATTCCTTGGTCCTGAAAGTTACAAAAGCATATCCCTTGTTTTCATTTGAGTCTTTTCCCTTCATTATCCTCACCTGTCAATGGTACATACAAGGCAATTAAAATTCAGTCAAATTAACCACGCCACATGACAATTAAAAATATTTTACCTCTGTAACTTCTCCAATAGATTCACAAAAGCGCTTCAGGTCATTTTCAGAAGTATCTTGAGAAATTCCACCAATATACACCTCTGAACCATGTGGAGGAAGTGCGAGAAGGTCAGCATGCTCTTTCTCCATGTCATCGTCCCCTTCATCATTTTCCATGCCTTCGTCGTCGTCGTCCTCTTCCTCAACCTCCTCTTCCACTTCTTCCTCTTCTTCCAATTCTTCCTCCTCCACTTCCTCCTCTACTTCCTCATACTCAATCTCTTCTTCCAGCGTATCCTCCATGTCATTGTCAGCACCAAGTTCAACCTGCTCTTCAGACTCAACCAGCTTCTCATGTTCGATAGATTTAGTAGCTCCAGCAGTGGCTCTTGTCCTTGGCATCTTAGACCTCTAACAAAATGACCTTCTATTGCAGTTCTGGGAAAATGCAAAACCCGGAAGCATTTGCAAAAGAAAGAAGAAATATGTGGATAGGCTGAAATAAAAAGAATGGCCATAAGGAGTTCCAAAGTAATGAGCTTGACTGAATAGGTTATATGAGGTATGGCTCCAAGGAGCTTCTATTCGAACAACTTAATACAAGGGTTGACAAACATAGCATAAAAAGAAACAGAAAAGATAGAAATCCGAGTTGTCATAAAGTGGACCAAGATGTTCAACAGGTGTAAAATCAATGAATTGGTGAATTCCTTGAATTAAAGACAATGACAGATGCGAGGAATAATGGAAAAGGCTAAAGTTTAGTCTGCATAACTTTTTAGGACAAATGCATTAGCAACCAAAAGTGGAAGGAGGAGTAAGCATAAGAAATGAGAACAGAAAATGAGGAAATGAAAATCAGTGTAGATAATTATTTATGCAATCGGGCATACAACAAAGAATGATACAAAAAAGATAACATCCCCACTAAAAAAAGATGGGTTTGTTATTAGGACGATCGGTTTGTTAAAAATATTAGTTCCACTTCCTGGATACATTTCCAGTCTGTAACTTTCCTGCAGCCAGTTAATGCACAGGAATTGTGAATGACTTATGAGGCAACCTCAAACACATTTATAAAACTATTGCCCAAAACAGATTAGCTTGCAACCTTTTTCTTTCTTATAAAGTTAATTACACCACACGAACCATAAATCTGCAATCAGTGGATCCAGACTTGTTATGAGTAGGGGTAATTAAATCAGCATAGAAGGCACCAGTCTAGGTATGAGCAATTGGTCAAAACCGAACTGACTGAACGAAATTGGCAAACCAAACATCGAACCGACCGATTTTCCCTATCAAAACCGACCTAACCGAACCAATTAAAATTATGTTACCACCGAAACAAACACGAGACCAACCTGTTGAGATACTAAAACATATGTTTAGCCGAAACCCCATTGACAGCAAGTGGATGCATAAATAAGCAGAAATCGAATCATAAACTTTTACAGATCCCTCAATTACTCAAAGATACAACACATACTCACGTAAATTAGTAGAACAAGTATCGTGTCCCGTCGTCTGTTGGTTCGAAAGTTAGGGTTACGGCAACAGTGATGAGAACGATGGACAGAAGACAGACGGTGTCACGATGAAGATGGCGTGGTTTTCTAACTTTTCTGGTTGGTTCAGCCTTTTAGACCTAAAATAAGATTGGGCTTTTATTTAAAGCCCGACACTGGCAACAATAAAAACATATAATTGAAAGTAAGGCCAAGTTCAATAATAATTATTTTTTATATTATATGACATAGTTTTGTACGCATGATAGGATAAACGTATGATATATAATATAAGGATAAGTTAACGATATATAAGATATAGAATATTATATTTAATGTTTGGTATGATTTTAATAAGAGTGATTAAATTTATATATTAGATTGTAATGACAAAATTAACCTTATCATAATAAATTTTATGATTTCAAAGTTGTTGATTGAGTTCATATTTCTTATCTGTTCATACGCCGACATTGCTTGCATGATTTATTTATTTTTACCTAATTTTATATATTATATAATATGATAATTGAGCCCTTGATTTTGTGAGTCAAGTCAAATATCAATTTTTAAGGTTAATCGAGTGATACTAATAATTTTATTGAGATTTATAAAAAATAATTTATATAATTATCTCAAGTTCATTTATATAATTATCATATTATATAATATATAAAAATAAATAAAAATATTTATTTGATGGGGCGGTAAAATGAAAGAACGATAGGGTTTAAGATTTTAATACATCGAGGACAATTAAGTCATTTGTGGTGTTTTTTATCATTAAAATAAAATTATCACATGTCATAAAAGAGATACATCATCCTTGTATAAGACTATTTATCACGGGACCATGATATTATCATGGACTTTCTAAAAATGTACCAAATGTGAGATAATGAGAATTATTTATCAATCTCTCTCTCATCACATATACCAAACTGTACCTATATATAAATATTGTATATCGGTTTAATAGATTTTTTAATTCAAAATCCAACCTGATCCGATTAAATCGAATTGACTGATATTTTTTAAAAAATAATCTAAACGAACTTTTGATTTAATACGATTTGGTCGGTTAAATCAAGATTTTTTATTCATCCTTAAGCATCACAACTATGCAGAAAAAGTACATATACATCAAAACCTCTAAAGCCAACAGAAATTCCCTTTTGATCACAAATGTCTCCCTTTCTCTTGAAATTCATGTCATATTCTTTTCTTAACTTTGACCGCAATTGCTTTTGAATCTTTAATCTCAGAAAGTATCAACTATAACATTGACAAGATGGCGAAATACGAGATTTAAAATGAGGCTTATCGAGTCCTGACTCAAACATGTGATATCGCATCTCTTCTTTTTTTATATGAGGTTACAACATTTTCAAAAGAGAAATAAAATTGCATCAAATGAAACCCTAAAGATTTTGGAAAAAGTATACAAACAATTTTGTTTATATATGACCTTGATGATCATGAGTTTAAGTCGCTTAGTAGGAATTTGACTAACAAAGTCTGTTAAAATATTTCAAGATATTATTTAACTAAAAAAGAAAATTGTCACGGACCCAAACTTGGCACGAGTTTATAGATAGTTTGGCTAAGGAATGTGCTTTCTAGAAGCTAATCCGGAACAATCTACATTTGTATAATCTAAGCTGGAGAAATCCATAAAATTACGACATATTTAAGAACAGAACAGAGGGATGAAACTACTCTAGAATGTTCAAAAGTGTCTTGGACATACTAAAATTATCTAAAAAGTTTCAGATAACTCAAGAGTTTTATATAAACAAGTGGAATTGTCTAGAGTGTTTAATAAGTGTCTTGAGAATCCTAAAATTGTGTAAAAGTGTCTGGATTTTTATATGTTTGTCTTGTAAATACTATAATAATTAAAATAGTTTAACGATTTGGAATATTCTAAAATCATATATGTGCATATGAAAGACAATAAAGTGAATTACTATACAATCTTCTCATTTATACGTAAATATAGGACATTATTGGAATTGAGAAGAGTAGTGCAAATAGGCATATGAACTCATTTGTAAACAACTCAACTTTTCTAAGTTATATAGCAATACATTTTATCTCTATCTTGAATTCTCTCGTACTCTTATTTGATTAAAATTTACTTAAACATCTTTGGGAGAAAGATTGTTTAAATGTCGCACGGTGCTTTAATCTAAAAAATAAGCACATGATCGAATGCTCTGAACATCGATCTTTATACATGGGCTTTTCTTCCTTATAGCCCAACTGTTACATAGACAATATCAAGATACTCAACGGCTCCAGACTAGGGATGATAATACGGTGGGTGGGTTTAGGGGTGAGCAAGATTTCTGTTAAATCGAAGTAACCGACCGAACTGAGCCAATTCGAAAATTCGGTTCGGTTATTTCAAAAATTCGATTTTCCAATCAAAAAATTCGGTTATATCTGTTAATTCGGTTTGGTTACGATTTTCAAAAATTTGAAATCATTTAACCGAATTAACCAATATAATAAATATTATTATTTAATAAATTTTTATTTTTTTTATCAATTTATATATATTTTTCAATTTTTAATTTTAAAATCAACCCTAATCCTAATTCTAATCAACCCTTAATTTTAAAATCAACCATATCAATTTTTATATATTTTTTAATTTTTATGTTTTTATGCAGTTGTGTAGACTGTAATGTTCAAGAAAAATTATATATATAATTAAAGTTAAATATTTCGGTTCGGTTCGGTCGGTAACCGAACAGACTGAATGCTCACCCCTAGGTGGGTTCGTCATCCCCATCCCTATCATCGTCCCCATATTCCATCCATACCCCCATCCATATCCGCCCTGATCCCTGTTTTTTTCGCGTTCGGAGATTAAATTGCGGCGATCAAGTCCCCATCCCTGTCCTCATCTTCATTTAAAAAAATATTAATGTGACAATACGGGAGCGGATACGGGGATTCTCCGAACCAAACTTATTATTATCTGTTATTATTAGTTATATTAATATTAATGCTAATATTAATAACAATAATATTATTAATATTTTTAAAAATAATAATATTATTATATTAGTAATATTAATAATATTATTAATTTTCGGACGGGTTCAGAGATGGGACCTCAAACTATTTCGTGGATTTTAAAAAATTCTCGAACCCGAAAAAATCTAGGATCCCCATCCCCGTTTCAAGTTTTCTCCTCGAGTCCTCAAACCTGTGGGAGAAATTATCATCTCTACACCAAATTCCAGTTGCCATCAAATTGGAATACATGCAAAAGACAATTTCAGGTAAGGTAAAAACTTGTATAAGACGGTCTCACGAGTCGTATTTTGTTAGACGAATCTCTTATTTGGTATTAAAAAGGCTTCAATAAGCGTGTTTTTCTTCATATAGCAACTTTAGTTCATAGATAGTATAAATAGGTCAATTAGTCAGTTTTGTACAGTGAGTTCAATTTTCCATTCAATAAACGGTTTTCATTCCATTTCAGGAAATGAGCTTTGGCTCTGTTTCTCAATATGGTATCAGAGCATTCAACTACCGAGTTCTGAAATCTTCCGCTCGAACTTCATTCTCCTGAACTCCTCGATCAATCAAGGTGAATCGATTGAATTTTCTTTCAAGTTTTTTTCTCTCAAAATTTTTTCACCGTAATGGCTTCTTCTGCTTCGCCATGGGGATCGAACACCACTCCGATTGATACATACGATCCTCTGTATGTGAGTCCATCCGATACTCCTGGTCTCAATTTGATCAATGAGCAACTCCTCGAAACTGAAAATTATGGAATTTGGAGCCGAGCGATGGTTATTGCCTTACGCGCCAAAAATAAATTAGCCTTCATCGATGGTAGCTACCCTCGTCTTGCGCCTGGAGCAAATAATATTTTACAGTGGGAGCGGTGCAATGCTATTGTACTGTCATGGTTAATGAACAGTGTGTCGAAAGAAATATTTGGGGGCATTGTTTATTCCACTGATGCAGCAACTGTTTGGGAGGATTTACGAGAACGTTTCGATAAGGTGAATGGTTCAAGAATATTTGCATTACATCGGGAGATTGGACAGTTGGTACAAGGTAACAATTCAATCTCAGTATACTATTCAAAGCTTCGGCAGTTGTGGGATGAATTCGGGTCTTTAGTTGCCTTGCCTACATGTTCTTGTGAAGCAGCAAAGAAATATGTAGAATATCTCCAACAACACAAACTCCTCCAATTTCTAGTGGGATTGAATGATAGTTATGTGCCCATTCGTAGTCAAATGTTGATGATGAGTCCACTTCCTACTGTAACTCAAGCGTTTGCTATTGTTTCTCAAGAAGAATCCCATAGAAGTCTACTGAATTCCACGCCATCTCACTCGGGAGTGCCTTCCGCTGGTTTTTTCTCTGCGCAAGATAGGAGGCGTGGAAATTTTCGTTGTGAATACTGCAATTTGCCTGGACATAATAAAGAGAATTGTTTCAAATTGGTTGGATATCCTCCTGGACATCGATTGTATAAAGGCCCAAATAGAGGAATTAATCAGAAAAACAACAAGGATTGGAATGATAAAGGAAAACCAATGGTGAGAGCAAATGCTTCAGTGAATCCACAAGCCAACGGTGATCAAGTTGACATACCCTCTAGCACTGGAAATTCCTTTACTCCTGCACAATATGCTGCTATACTTAAGATGCTTGAGAAAGACCAACCAGCAGCTGACTCAGGTGTGGCTTCGTCTAACATGGCAAGTAAAAAATCCTATTCTGACTCTAGCTGGATAATTGATACAGGGGCCAACGACCATATGGTTGGTTATCACACCATGTTGCGTGATTCTTTGCCATATGCTGATGCCACAAGATCCATTCAATTGCCAAATGGTAGTACTACCAAAGTCACTCATATAGGACCAGTTGACATAAGCAATACCATCGCCCTCGACAATGTGCTTTTTGTTCCCGATTTCAAGCATAATCTTTTATCTGTTTCCAAGTTTACAAAACATCACCACTGCTGTGTCACCTTTTATCCCAACTTCTGTGTGTTTCAGGACCTCTCGAATGGGAAAATAATGGGGATTGGTAAAGAGAAGAATGGTCTATATCACCTAAACAATTCAAGTCTTCACTCCAAGGATATCCAGCGTAGTTTCTGCTCTTTGAATAATTCTGTCCCTTCATGTACCTCCTTGTTTTCAGCTGTAAATAATCATGTTTGTCATGAAAAGAGTGAAACTATTTGGCACCAACGACTTGGCCATATTTCGATATCTCGAATGAAAATGCTTTCTTTTTTATCTCGTGATTTTAATATGCCTCATTGTCATGTTTGTCCAAAATCTAAGCACACTCGACTACCATTTCCTTCAAAAAGATCATTTGAGTCCAGCCATATTTTCCAATTACTTCACATGGATGTATGGGGGCCATATAACACACCAACATACAATGGAGAACGCTACTTTCTTACTATAGTAGACGATTTTTCAAGAGCCACTTGGGTATACCTTCTCCACTCAAAGCTTGATGTGCTTCCTACCTTCAAAGTTTTTTTTACTTCTCATCCAAAATCAGTTCTCTGCCAATGTCAAATTCATTCGCACTGACAATGCCACTGAATTTTTCCAGGTTGAGTGCACTACCCTTCTCAATTCATTGGGTATTATTCACCAATCTTCGTGTCCATACACTCCACAGCAGAATGGCCTTGTGGAACGTAAACACAGGCATATTCTGGAAATGGCATGTGCCTTGAAACTTCAGGCTTCACTCCCACACAAATATTGGGGTGATTGTGTTCTCACAGCAGTGTACCTTATTAACCGTATTCCTACTCCTCTTATTGAAAATCAATCTCCTTATGAGGCCTTGTTTCATCGCACCCCATCCTATTCCCATTTGCGGATGTTAGATTGTTTATGCTATGCCTCGGTGCTGCCTCGTGGTGACAAGTTTGTTTCTCGAGCCAATGCATGTGTTTTCCTTGGCTATTCATCTACTCAAAAGGGCTATCGAGTTCAAGATCTTGTCACTCATAAATTCTTTATTTCTCGCGATGTTCGATTCCATGAATCCATCTTCCCTTTTTCCAATACCTCAGCTCCTCCACCTGTTTTTGCTTCTTTGCCAACTTATCCTCTTGCTTAGGATCTTTCTTCTCCCTCATCCCTCATTCATGAAAGCACCACTTCCCAAGTTGCCCCCTTGTCACCACCTATTCGAAAATCGTCTCGTGAATCTCGTCCTCCCATTTGGACTCAAGATTTTGTATGTTCTTCCTCACACAACAAGCATCTTTATCATTATTCCATCTTAAATTCTGGTAGTTACTCCAATATTTCTCCTGCCTATAGCACCTTTCTGTCCCACTTCTCTTCAGTCAAGGAACCTCACACCTACCAAGAGGCAATGCTTGACTCCCGTTGGCAAGAGGCTATGGCCCAAGAATTAGCGGCATTGGATGCCAACCATACATGGGATCTTGTTCCGCTGCCTCCTGGGAAAATTCCTATTGGCAACAAATGCGTTTATAAGATCAAATATCATGCTGATGGACGTGTTGATCGGTTTAAAGCACGCCTTGTTGCCAAGGGGTATACACAACTCCATGGGATTGATTACCATGACACATTCTCTCCGGTTGCTAAGATTACCACTGTCCGCTGTTTGCTCATTATTGCTGCCATTTGTAATTGGTCTCTCTATCAAATGGACGTTACAAATGCTTTTCTCCAAGGAGATCTCGACGAGGAGATATATATGGTCTTGCCTGAGGGTCTTCGAAGTCTGCGGGGGGAGACTAGTAGTCTTCGAAGTGAGGGGGAGACAGTATGCCGGCTCATAAAGTCTTTGTATGGCCTCAAGCAAGCTTCAAGACAATGGAATATGAAGTTTGCGCAACACATGAGGTTCGCTGGTTTTAAACAGTCACAACACGATCATTCCTTGTTTGTGAAACAGGAACATGATTTTGTAACCATTCTATTGGTTTATGTTGATGATATAGTTATCACCGGGAACTATGAGCCTTCAATCTCAAGCCTAAAAGAGTACTTGCATTCGAAAATAAAGATAAAAAGACTTGGGAACCTTGAAGTATTTTCTGGGGATTGAAGTTGCTCGGTCGAAGGATGGAATCTGTTTGAATCAAAGGAAATATACTTTGGAACTCATTTCGGAAGCAGGGCTTGCTAGTGCTAAGATCTTTGACACACCTATGGAGCACAATCTGAAGCTGACTACAAAAGAATATGATGACAGCATTGGACAAAAGAGTTCACTCGACCCTCTGCTCGATGATCCTTGTTTGTACCGTAGGTTGATTGGGAGGCTGATATATCTTACAGTCACACGCCCAGACATATGTTTTGCAGTGCAGTTGCTAAGCCAATTCATGCATAGTCCTAAAACATCTCACATGGAAGCAGCCCGAAGAGTTTTGAGGTACTTGAAGGCTGCACCAGGACAAGGAATCCTACTTTCTTCACAAAGTTCACTCACTTTGACTGCATTTTGTGATTCTGATTGGGGCACATGTCCTATGAGTAGAAGGTCTGTAACCGGTTATTGTGTTAAGTTGGGTGACTCTCTAACATCTTGGAGAACCAAGAAACAAACCACGGTTTTAAGGTCCTCGGCAGAGGCCGAGTACAGGGAAATGGCAAACACGACATGTGAAGTGGTTTGGATTGTTGAGATTTTAAAAGACATGGGAATGAAGTTGAAGCTGCCAGTGATGCTATACTGTGACAATGTGGTAGCGTTACATATTGCGGCTAACCCGTTATATCACGAAAGAACGAAGCATATAGAAATTGATTGCCATCTAATTCGAGAAAAGATTCGGGACAAGCTAATCAAGACGTCGCACATATCTACGGATCAACAACCAGCGGACTTGTTCACAAAAGCGTTGAGCAAGAGTCAACACCGATATCTGTTATGCAAGCTCGGAATACTTGATCTATTCCATGCTTGAGGGGGAGTATTAAAAAGGCTTCAATAAGCGTGTTTTTCTTCATATAGCAACTTTAGTTCATAGATAGTATAAATAGGTCAATTAGTCAGTTTTGTACAGTGAGTTCAATTTTTCATTCAATAAACGGTTTTCATTCCATTTCTGGAAATGAGCTTTGGCTCTGTTTCTCAATATTTGGGTCATTCATGAAAAAATATTATTTTTTATGCTAAGATATTATTTTTTATTGTGAATATCGGTAGAATTGACCCGTTTTACAGATAAAGATCCGTGAGATCGTCTCACAAGAGACCTACTCTTCAGGTAAAACCCAAACTTTGTTGTTCATTCTCCACTTCAGTGTATTAATTCTTTCATATTTTTCATTATACTTTTTTATTATAAAAATTCTTTCATTTTTCGATCAGATTTCCATAGCAAGAAAAAAAAAAACCCACACTTATTACTATTCACTCATCGATACAAGCCATCATACTTACAGTTTCTGCTATTCTTGTTCTTGTTTAGGTATCCTTAATTTATTAATTGTGTGAAGAACTTGTATCAATAATAACTTATTAATAATACAAAAATAAATTATTGTGGAAGAAAGGGAAATATTATTACATGTCTCTCTTATTCTACCATCCATTTTATTTATTTATTAAACTTGAATAAAACAACTTCAATTAAGTAGGATCAACTTCTACTAATACTAATTTGTGTAGGATTAATGCATTTTACTAAGTATATTATTAATAAATTATAATAATTGTGAGGTTCATTGTAAAAATAGCATTAATATCAATAATAATGATCCTCTGTTAATAGAAAGTACATCTCGAGAAAAAAAATATGATAAAAAAGAAAATTCGAAGTTGCATAAAATATAATTGAAAAACTAGTCACAAAGAAAACATATCATTTCTCTCTGAATTTCTTGCCTATGGCAAACACAACACCAGTACAACCACAACGATGCCCGAAACAATTATTGCGGTTTTAAAACTTTGCATTGCATCCTTGTTTTCTAGCTCTCTCGCCTTTGTCATCGCTTCGATTTGTTCCCACATACAATACAAATACGGTACCATCATCATGTGCAAGTTCAAGAAAAAGAACATGTCATGATGATAACAAGGGCAATTGTCTCTCTCAAATAAAAGGAACTAAACATCTTTCCGGTCTAATAAATTGAATTGCTCCCCTATATTTCGAAGGAATGTAACATAAAAGTTTTGATTCTCTCTGTTAATCCTCGTGAGAGTACCAAATCAATGCTCTCAGGGTATGCTGAGTAATGAATCTCGTCGGAAAAGAATTTATGATTTTTTATGTTTGTTTTCTCATCCAAGCTTAAACAAATAAAATATTTATGATTGATTTCTTATTCTCTTCCACAAAAATTTGTCTGTCTATATCATCAGTTTCAAAGGAAAAAATATACATAAACTACATATATATATATACACCGGTCTAATAAACACCTGGATTTCTTTAGTGGCAGCAACGTCTGATGAAATGGGATCAACTTGAAAATCCTTATCTAGGCTTGGATTCAACTCTTTATGTACATCAGCTGCTGGAAATCCCTCCGAGTTTGCCATGATTTGTTGATAGTTAATAGACAAAGTCTGTTTTGATTCTTAAAAAAGTTCTTTTGTTTTTGTTAATGTAATTTTGTAAGAAAGGACAACAAATAATGTTTGGATTGGATGTTAAAAAGTTACACATGTCAATATATCCAAGAAAGGCTTTCCTTCAACGAGGATCTTAACCACTTTCTAGCTCTTTGGTTTTCAAGTTTCAACCGCCCGAGAAAATTGTTGGCCTAACAAACCAATCCTACCACTGCATATAATTAATGCCAACACAAATGAATCTCATAAATATTTCACGCGAAGCTCAAGCACTATGCTATTATTAAGATACTGAAGAATCACACAATAAAGAACTTGCTTTCAGTGGTAGATATGCCTTTCCTTCTTATCTTTTTTAATCTTTAAATAAAAAATATTAATTAACTGCATTTTATTTTCAATTATAGTACTAAGCACTTGACTTGAATTGTCTCAAATATAGAAAACTATTGATTGTTTCATCTTTTGTGAGTTCGATTTTTTTCGGACAAACTATTTCAATATGTAGCAGAGATGGAGAGCTCATCCTCGTATATTTCAATAAGTTGGTGACACTGAAAACTCGAAATGATCATCAAAACTATAATCAAATCTCGACTGTATCCAATCTTAGCTTGAATCTTCGACCTAAGACTAAAATAACTTTTAAAGCTCTATCGGAAGGTTGTAAATACCCAATTTCGTAAGCAAAAAATTACATTATTGAGAGCTTTAAGCATACTTCAATGTGACCATATGCAAATCGGGTAACTACATCGGCCAGCTGAGGAAGAGTGCTCTGCCATCCCGCGCCTTGGTTCGGACAACTATAGCCAGATGTATGTTTCAATTTTTCATCCCATTGTTGGAACTCTTGTTTTGATCTCAATGTTCCAGTATTTCTTTTGTTTTTTAATGCGAGATGTGGCTTTCTATACCACATAAAAAGCATAACAACGAGACAGAAATAGCAAGTGCCGAGCCGAGAAAGAAAGAGATCGAGAGCCAATACTCCCCTACACCACCCTAGCAAGAAAGGGAAAGACCGAAAGAGTCAACAAAAGTTTGATACCAGAAATGGACCCAGAGATTTCGGGTAAACCGGATCGTGTCAATTTATACCCGAACCCCAAATTTTTTTAAGCCCATTTTTCCTTGGGACAGCGGCCCATTCAATTTGGGCTACAAGATTTTTCACGTGATATTCAGTTCAAATAAAATAAATTACTGAGATAGAAATCTCTGATAAATAAATGACANTATTATTCTAATCAAGTTTGCTTTTAACCATGCCCAGTCTTCCGCGTACGGTCTAGTTGATTTTTTTGTACACGACTTTCAACCATATACAAAAAGTACAAGCAAGTGCATAGTTGTACTCTGGACAAAAGACAATCTAACAAAAGATTTTTTTTTTTTTCTCATTTAATATGTCATCGATTCACTTTAGAGCAAAAGGGTTGACTCAGAAATTTGACTTATACGAGACACCTCAATTATTTTTTAAAATAAAACTATATTTGAGGATTTCTACTTTTTTTTTTAATTCAAAGAAAACAATTTCAAGTCCTAAAAGGTCATTTTCATTATCTTTTCCTATTCTTTTTTGGACCACAAGGTCAGCTTTTGCCGTCTTTGTTTACTTTAATTCTAATTCCCACCATTTATGCAAAGAATATCCAACCGTTTAGCTCTACGAAGCAACATTTTGAACAACCAATTAATTTATATATATTATTTAAAACATTTGAAATTTATATATAATAATGTATCGACGTATGTGTTGTCTGTTTGTACATTAATTTTTTTCGTGATTAATTGTAAAAATAATTAACAAAATTTATATTCAAATAAAGATAATATCATAATTATAAAAATTAATGAATGTTCAGCTGTAATTTAAAATTAATTATATTTAAATAAGATAATACCATAATTATGAAAATTAGTGAGCCATGAAACCAAGCTTTTATTTGAAGAGTAATCTTTTGTGAGACGGTCTCACGAATCTTTATCTGTGAGACGGGTCAACCCTACCGATATTCACAATAAAAATAATATACTTAGCATAAAAAGTAATATTTTTTCATGGATGACCCAAATAAGAGATCCGTCTCACAAAATACGACCTGTGAGACCGTCTCACACAAATTTTTGCCTATTTGAAATTTATATATACAGTGCATCAATCCACGTGTTGCATACTTGTTCAATATTTTTTTATAATTAAATGGAAAAATACTTAATTAAATATTATTCAAATATGATTAATATCTTAATTGTAAAAATTAACTAATATCCAATTTCAATTTGAAATTAATGCATGTTTCAATTTGAATTGATTATATTTAAATAAACTCATATAATATGAACAAAATAGTCATTGTAAATAGTTCTTTATTTAAGCAGAAAAAAGTCGTCCAATCAATCTCGTTGGAATTGCCTCCGCTAATTGAGTCGACTACACACACCAAATATTAAAACAAACAGGTAGTATTTGGATCGAAGAATTTAAATTTGAACGAAAGATTTTAAGTAATCAGATTTTGTAGTGATTAGAAATCCATTAAAGGGAGGATCTTCATACAAACTGGGATGAATTTAAATTTCGAATTTGAAATCCAGTCCTATACTTTTTCTGCTCAAAATAGAAAAATTATATATAATTTTGGAAATGGTTTCACGGGTACATGTTTTAAATCAGACTTTAAATTAGGAAGCAAATTAAATACAAAGATTAAGACAATCATCTTTATTAAGGTAATTTTTGATGCAGTCAAACCAAAAATGTTTTAACATTACACTCACACAATTATTTATTTATTTAATTTTAAATTAGGAGACACTATTTTCAAACAGAGAAGATATATATATAAAGACAATGCTTTTAACAATATAATATTTAGTTTCAACTTTCAACTTTCACTTCAATATATGAAAATTCCTTCTTCTTCTTTTTTTTTTTTTGTGTACATGAATTCAATTGAAGGGTACAACAGCTAGCTAGTTGCTCCTAAGTTTTGAATCGTTGAAAAATACGATATAGACTATCGAAATCATTAGCTCCCACAAGCTATGTTAGAAGTCAGAAGCTGTCCCTCTTGCTGCCTCGCTATAAAACTACAACCACACTTTCCCCCAATGCAACAGTCAAGAAACCATTTTTCCTCTTCTCCAACCATTCTGATCTTTATATCACAAAATGTTGGGCAAGAAACTTGGTTCAATGAAGAAACTAGCCAAGAAAGTTAGATCCTTACGCAATGGCGAACCCGTCGAAACATCACATTCCGTGTGTCTTCTAAGGTACAATGATGGAGGATCATCCCCTACGGCCGCTGCCACGAGTCCCACTACCGGAACTTTTGCCGCGTACGTAGGGGAAGACAGACAAAGATTCATGGTGCCAACGAGCTATCTCAAACACCCTTTGTTCAAAATGATGTTAGAGAAGGCCTACAACGAGTTCGGGTTCGACCAGAGAAACGGCCTATTGGTACCATGTAGTGTTGCTGCATTCCAAGAAGTGATGAGTGTCGTGCGGTGCTGCAACGGGAGGTTCGATTTCGGAGAATTGGTGGAGGAGTTCATCTAGGAAGGCAAATCATATTTGAAACTGGGAATTTTTTTGGAAAAATTACACTCGAGAATTAGTTTCTAAACAAAATTTGAAAGCGTCACCAAGTCGGATCTGCCTTTGGTAGCTGTACGGTTGAATAGGATTTACGTGATCGATGATCCATAATAACTTTCTTTTAGAGACTGCAAATACTACTTTAACAGAGGCGCGGAAGGAATTTAGATTTAGGAGGCAGCAAATGTGGACGATCATGATTCATCATTATGTGGTCAGTCGATCAAAGACAACATTAAACAGATGAAGTCAATTGAAGATTGGTAAAATTTTATATTTGTATGATCGTGGGTTTTTAGACCGATATAATCAATTTTAATTTATGTAACTATTTCTCTGTAAATATTCATTAAGACCCTAACTTTGTTCGATTTAGAGTACTCCGACCAAACGGGCTAAAATGGATGACAAAAGAATATATACTTTTGATATTAGTCCTGCAACTATTGTCCAATTTTACTTATTTTTTCCAATCTAAAATGCAAAATTTAGGATATCTGTCGTGGATACTCTTAGTTGCCAAAAACAGGTCTAAGACTGAACTGGATGTTCATGTATAAACAACAAAATATGACTAAAAAGAGAGGCCAACCAATTATATTTTCCAAAAAGGTGCAACCCCTAAGTAATGCATAAATGGGCAATGGGAACACCTCAATAATACTATGTTTTATACATGGGAGGAAGTTCAACAAGGCCCTAGCCTCCAAATCCATCCTCCAAAATAATCCGTTTCATTTCATCTACAAATTCCCGCATTTGCTCCCTCGAGTGCAGTGGGGAAGGATATACGAAAGAACAATCCAATTTCCCATCTCTAATCGTATCAAAAATCGCTATAGATGGGCCGACACCGTGAATTGAACCACATCCAATGGAGTCTTTTAATCCAATAGCCTCGTCCAGTTTGCTGGAATCATCGATAATGGGATCCTCGAAGATGGATAAAACTGCAGTTCGGAGGGATCCTGATGCTGTCAGACCAGGGTTCTCTATTGCCTTGCACATCAAAAAGTTGAGGTCAGTCATGTCCGTAAAATGCTTCTTGTTGTTCTTGGCACTCATAAAGGACATATATATTTGTTTAGCCAGCTCCCACAAGCCTTCACCTCCATTAACATCATGGGAGTTCAGAATGGCCGAGTGATAAAAGCCTGCAATGTCGTAAAATTTATGGCAAAAACATGTTTCAATGATGCCTTCATATGAACCGAACATATACTGTTTTACTAGAAGTTGTAGTTAATAACAACTAGACAACAGACCGTTGTAGTTGTCTACTTCGACAACCGAAGCATACAGTTTTTATGAGGCATTTTTCTTGATCTCATAAGCAAAATCACCTAATTCCTACTGAAAGGGAGGTGGGGGCTTGGGGTAGCCAAAAAGCCTTAACTTGCCTTTTTTCCCCTGAATTTCAACTTAATTTTAGACATTGAAATGATAACGAAAATCATTAAAGCCCTTAGCTATTCCAATGTCATCATGGACCACAAACTTTCAGCGTCATCAACCAGGATTGACAGTTACATGTGCTAAAATGTGGACTATTTGTGATAACACAATCCAACAAAAAGATCTTTGACATCCTGTGTGAATCAACGCCATCTAGCAATAGATATTGCTTATCAGTAATCAAGATGTTAAATAAATTGTAACAAAGAGCTTCAGGAGTACATAGATAAATCGCACTTTGTTCCCTAAAATCTTGTTTTCCTCCATCTTGGCGGCTTTCTCAAGCAAATATTCTTAATGATACCTAAATTCCAACTTCCACTGTAATTCGAAACAGAAGTTTAACAGACGCATTTCCTTCTTTAAGTCCTTTAAATGAAAAGGCCAACCAAA
Source organism: Primulina huaijiensis (assembly GCF_012295235.1). Taxonomy (NCBI): domain Eukaryota; kingdom Viridiplantae; phylum Streptophyta; class Magnoliopsida; order Lamiales; family Gesneriaceae; genus Primulina; species Primulina huaijiensis. The sequence goes on from NC_133306.1 coordinate 22,835,460, forward strand.
CGATGCTTTTGTTACAAAATGAGCGTTTTTGAAAAGTCGACTTCTCCATCCAAAATTTTGGTTGGAAGTTATCTTCAAAAAAGCCTTTAAAAGCGCTGATTGATGGAACACTTTCTTAAAACGAACGTTTCTTACATCCAAACTCGTCCAAAGCAATCTTACATTCGAGTACTTTATTTAACTAATGTGAATCTAAATTAGAAGAATTAAAAGCCACACTTCTTGATTTTGTCTTTTTAAGCAATTTATGATTACAAAAATACCAAAACAAAATCCATCAGCAGTTTGTCTTTGTCACAAAAATTAAATGGTTGATTCTCATATCACATTTCGAAGACCTCACTATTCAGTACAGTTTTAATGTGGTTGTTTAAGACATAAAGCACTGCATGTCTTGTTTTCCGTTCTAAATCTTCATAATCACCGTGTCATTCAGTTTCTAATAGGTTTCTAATCCAAACCAGATATCATGGATAGTTGACTACCACTAATCCCATTATCACTTACCAATATGATTGCCACTAAGCACTGGATCAAGAATCGAGCGACAGTCAATGAGTGTCGTAACTGCATACTTTTCCCATTGATCAACAGGAATCTCTTTTAAGGAATGGCAAGCACTTAATCCAGCAGCTGCTAAGAGCCCACATAATTTGATTTCTCTATTCTCACATTTCTGCAAAAGAATTGCCAATACTTTTTAAATAATGCAAGAAACTGGAAGGAGCGTCCCACAAAATTTTTGTTAACAATATTCGTTTGAAAAATGCATGAGCTAGCCATAGATGAGTAGATGAACATAAAAATGAGAAAACAATCTGACAAAAAATCTCTACTCGTACTTATTTCTACATCGAGTATAAACTTTGGGAAACTTATTGAATCCATGAAATGAAACTAAAATAAAATATCGTCGTCTTCTCCTCGATTAAAGTATCACCGCAAATTTTGTTTTTGTTTCCACCTAAAACTACCAAGGAAATTGATCTTGTAAAAAGAATTCATTTAAACATGCGAACAAAGCGACAAACACTACAACCTCTTGCTTCCAATCTTGACTTAATAACATAACTATGTTCCTGTGTTGGAACGATCGAAATTTACAGCAAAACAACTTCAGTTGTCAACTGAAACAGCAGTGATGAATAATTCAAAAGGGATTGTATACATAAAGAACATAAACAAAACTGGATTCCAAAACATAAAGAGCCAATGCTGAAAGTAAAGATCAAAACTTTCAAAAAACCATAACATAAAATCAAATAATAAATACTTACCGACGTTATCCGCATAGTTTCTTCTCCATTGAATTGCAACCTAATAACACATGATCCTCTAGGTGACACGGTATCCTTAAAATTAAAGTTAGAAAATCTAAAAGAATTCAAAGAGTATCCCAACATATCAAACCCACGAGCCCAAAATGGTTTATTCCCCTGCCCACTAGGAATGTATTCCTCAATACCCAAGCTAACCTCACCATTACCAGTAAACTCACTTTCTACCCCCTCCATCAACCCCAACAACTCCCTACGCAACGCCGCAACCGATGTCCTGTCACAAGCTGACGTATGCAGCCTGAGAGCCAAGACCCACGTCTCATCCTGCAAAGTATACACGCTTGCGAAGAAAAGATCGGTGTCGGATGAAGGGTCTGGATTCTGCCACGAATTTTTGTTCAACTCGTGCTCAAGAATCGACTGGAAGGGTGAAACGGAGGGACCCGAGTCCAGCGTCTGGAGAATCTTGGACGTTGATTCGAGATCAAACGGCTGGATTTGGATCTGAGGGGTGGCGGGAGTGATGTAGGAAAAAGATTCAGGAGCGGGATTGAAGTGGAGCTTGGAGTTGAGGATGGGGTGGGAACTTTGGAGTTTGTGGAGAGCATTTTGGAGAAGCTGGAGGTCTGGGGGTTTGAATAGGAGGAGGGCAAGAACAGTTATGCCGGTTCCTCCAGGCACGGCCTTGCACCAGCTGTACTCGGTGGCACCAACCGTTCGGCTCTTGGGATCCGCCGCGGTGGCTGGTGAAGAACTCATGTTGTGTTGGGAAATTTAGGGAAATGGGACTCCACCGTCACCGTCACTTATTTAAAAAAAAAGATCCACAAGTCAATTTACATAAATGTCCTTTTATTTAAGTGTAAATACACCATTAACTTAAATTTTTAACATTAAATCTATCCATCTCATTCAGTCGACTTCAAACTAGGTTTTTCTTCCGTCGATCTCTTTTCACTTCCTTTCCGACTACGATTCTCCATGCAAATCGTCTTTTTCTTCCCATCAATTTTCGATACAGATCCTTCCAATCTAAGTAAACTCAATCGAACAAATGACTGACAAAAATCTGATAATATTAACGTTTATTTCGATTTATTGTTCTGTTTCTTCGACTCGCTTGAAGAAAAAAGAGTCGACCTACAAGTCGTAGATCTACACAACATTTTATTTGAGTCGACCAAGATTTGATCTAGGTCGACCAAGCTCAAGCTTGTTGAGCTTGGTCGACCAAGAGCTTGGATTGAAGCTTGGCCGACCAACCAAAGGCTTGGTCGACCAAAAATGTTTGGTCGACCAACAAAATGGGCGACCAACCAGTTGAGCTTGGTCGACCAAGAGCTTGGATTGAATCTTGGTCGACCAACCAAAGGTTTGGTCGACCAAAAATGTTTGGTCGACCAAATGTCGACCAACCATTTGGTCGACCAACCAAAAGCTTGGTCAACCAAGCTTTGGTCTACCCATTTTGGGTAAACCAAAAGCTTGGTCGACCAAGCCTTTGGGCTTGGAGGCCAAAAGCTTGGTCTATCATGTGTGGTAGACCATGGTAGACCAAGCTTTTGGTCTACCCAAGCCTTTGGGCTTTGAGGCTTGGTCGACCAAGCTCTTGTTTTGGTCGACCAAAAATAAATGAAGAGCTTGGTCGACCAAAAATAAATGAGTAGACCATGGTAGACCAAGCTTTTGGTCTACCCAAGCTTGGTCGACCAAAAATGTTTGGTCGACCAAAAATGTTTGGTTGACAAATATGACCGATAATTACTTAATTTTGAAGGATAATTACACAATTTTGATCAATGTTGCATGTTTTTAACATATGAATCACATAATTTCACAAGTATGTTCTATAATGTTACATGATTATGTTACATGTTATGACATATGAGTCACAATTTCACAACTATGTTACATGTGTTTTGACATATGAGCCACAATTTCACAATTATGTTATATGTTTTAACATATGAATCACGATTTCACAACTATGTTACATGTTTTAACATATTAATCATAATTTCACAATTATGTTATATGTTTTAACATACGAATCATAATTTCACAAATTTCACAATTATGTTACTATGCTACATGTTTTAATATATGAATCACAATTTTCACAACCAACTATGTTACATGTTGTTTTAACATATGAATCACAATTTCACAATTATGTTATATGTTTTAACATATGAATCACAATTTCACAAGTATATTATATAATATTACATGTTTTAACATATGAATCACAATTTCACAAGTATGTTATATAATATTACATGTTTTAACATATGAATCACATATTTAGCTGGGTCGACACAAAGTAGACTTTGTTTTTGGGTCGATCTTGTTGCTTTGCTTTTGGGTCGACCCAAAGGTATATCCTACAAAATTCAACAAAAATTAAGAGAATAAGATAATTAGAATAGACAAAAATTAATAATAATAATAATAAAAAAAACCTGACATAATTATGGATTCTTCTTGGTCAACCAAAATTAGTTGACCAAGAAGAATTTTTTCTTGGTTTGGTCGACCAAGATGAAATAATAATAAAAAAACAAACAAACCTGACATAATTATGAATTCTTCTTGGTCAACTAATTTTAGTTGACCAAGAAGAATTTCTTCTTGGTTTGGTCGACCAAGAATTCGTCTTGGTTGACCAACAAAATTAAGTTGGTCGACCAATTGGTCGACCAAGAAAATTAATCTTGGTCGACCAATTCTTCTGGGTGGACTCTTATTTTTTCTCAAAGTAGATTTTTGGTCGATTAAATTGATTTTTGGTCGACAGATCCCAATTTGGGGAAAAAAGGGTAGGTGACTCGTAAATTTTAATTGGGGAAAGATGTGTGTCGACCAAGAAGAAAAAAAGAGGAGAATTAATTAAGTTAAAGAGTTTAATTGCAGTTAATGTAATAAGTCAGAGTCAACTCCTAGTTTCTTAAAAAAAAAAGTCAGAGTCCTTGTTTTTTAAATACTTTCTCTGTCACTCCTATTTTTTTAATTGCCCCGTTGTGTTTAAGTTCCTGCGCAGGACTGCACGTACGCCATTTGTACATCTTCCAATCATGAAATTTGTTAATTGGGCTGCGGTGTCTTGATAAACGCTATTGAACAATTTGGGTTGGGCTTTAAGCATGCCTTCCAGAAGCCCATTAGCGTGGTCGGTACCAGAAACGTGTTTTTGGTACCGACACATCAGGAAAACGTTTGACATATTTTAAAAAATTAGCATTTTAATAATAATAATTGATGCTTTTTTAAGCAGTGTTTTAGATAAAGCACTCCTTTAAGTGATTTAGATATATTGATAACATGCTCTGCCTTTATCAATAGTGATAGATTTAAAAAAGTTAATAAAAACTTTATCAAAACACAATGTTAATTAAAACAAAAATATCGTTATTACTTATTATAATGGTATTTATTTGTTATTCACAAAAACTAATGTAAGATCGTCTTATTAGTCAATTTTGTTAAACAGATCTACTGTTAAACTAACCCATCAAAAAAATATTGATTTTTATGTCAAAAATATTATTTTTCTATCTAAATATAGATCGGATCGACCAGTCTCAAAAAAATAAATCCATTAAACTGTCTCGCAAAAAATATATTTTTTTTATTTGGAGAATTCATAAGATTCCTATGGCTTCTTAAATGCGAGGCTTGAATAAGGTTATCTCTATATGTAATATTTACATATTTTAAATGGAGCATGAATAGCGAAATTCGAGACCTCATGAAGCCTCAATTAAATTTATTTTGTAACGATGATTCGAAAATTCATTAAAAATGGAAAAAAGTAAGTAATGATCAATTAAATGAAAATTTATTAATTTAATTTAATCTGGCATTGATAAAGGGTCCTCATTAATTAGGCCAATCGGGATGGGTTATATGTCAAACTCAAATGAATAAATGCAGCAAATGGATTAGTAGTTATCCTAAATAGTTCACGTGCTTCGTTTTTTCTTCCCACTTTCCTTTTTTTCTTCCCACTTTCTCCACCACATTAGTCACTATTAGGTCAGATTCAAACAAGTTTTCACACCATTAATAATGTTTTAGTATGTTGGTGTTGCAAATTTTTGAATTGTTTTCTGGTTCCTATTCACCAATACTACTCCATGATTTTATATTTTGTTATAATTATCCATATTTTATACGATTTTCAAATTCCGAATATCTGTTAATTAAATATAAAGTTCAAAGAGATGGATGATATGGATGGATTGAAAAATTGTGTTTGTCAATCATGAAACACATTCACAATCAGTATCGGATTAGGAAAATCTAACTCTAAGTATAGTTGTAGTCATTAATGTACATGAATCTCACTTGATTTTCTCGGATTTTAGAAGCAGCTACACAAAAATTATAATATCATTTACGAATTTTCTGTAAAACAAATAAAGACCATCTCATTTTGATTTGTTTGTCCTGCGTACTGTCAGAACTACTAATTTATATGACGAAAAAAACTTGTGTGAGACGATCTCACGGGTCGTATTTTGTGAGACGGATCTCTTATTTGGGTCATCCATAAAAAAATATTAATTTTTTATGCTTAGAGTATTACTTTTTATTGTGAATATCGGTAGGGTTGACGCGTCTCACAGATAAAGATCCGTGAGACCGTCTCACAGACGACCTACGCTTATATGAATTTTATATATTATTATACGCTTACAATTATGTGTTGGTATGACCTTTTTCTTAATTGCACGATCACACTTATTTGTTTTGATACTTATCATTTGACCCTACCAACTTTAATTGCAATGTGACTTTTAATTATTTTTTATAATTATGAAATTATCTTTATTTTAATATAAATCAAATCAATTAATTAAAAAAATTTGTATAAATACACACCGCGTATGTCAGCATGTATCATATAAACCAAGTGTCAAAATAGCAAGTGGTGCTTACAGTTATTGCTGATTTGGACCGAAGAAAGTCAGATACGTTTTGACCGCCACGTGAGTTATTGTGACGGCTGACAAATTAACACTAAAAATAATCATAATAAATAACTACCAAATTCGATAATACTGTCCTGAAATATTATAAGTGTATAAATAAGTACCTAAAAATTTAAATTCTAAACTTTCGAGAATCATGAATTAAAAGTAAAGAAAAAGAAAAAAAAAAAGGCTATATACTTGCCAATACAAGTTGAGTGTAGGATGATTTTGAATCTTGAAAATATATTATTTTATAACATTGAATACACAGTCAATCAAGAAAAGTCCGAGCAGTTGAAGAACTAATCCCACAAAAATTCAAACAAGAACGACTGGCCCCTTTATGCATAAACAGTACATTTAGCCAAACTTGAACGAGTAGTCTGTATAAATAGCTATCCACATATGACCAATTCTTCAATTCCAGTCCAATCCCTCATCCCCGCATATTCTATCCCTCTTACCATTCTAGCAGCAAGAGTATAAAATAGAAGTCCCCATACATATTTTCTTCATCAAATACTATACAGTTTCTTGGTCAGACTCTTTGATCATCCTTTTAACATCTTGTTCCAATAGTCTATTTTGATCAATCCGATGGTATGAATCTTAATTTCATTTGATTATCACAACCCTTCTTTCCTTTTTTTGAACTTAACCTGTTATATCTGTCGAAAACGTGTCGTTTTGATTAAGATTGTTGATCCTTGCAGGAGAATCAAATGGACAGTTTCAAATATGAAGAGGTCAACACTGTTATTCATGTCTTTTTTTAATCCCTTCAAGTTTTCTTATGCACACAGTGTGTGTGTGTGTGTGAATATGTGTAGCCTGACTCGAAATTTTGTTCATATTCGACAGGAATTCATCGTGAATTCGCGAGGAATGAAGCTCTTCACGTGCAGATGGTTACCTGCAAACGAAGAACCAAAAGCTTTGATTTTCTTGTGCCATGGATATGCCATGGAGTGCAGTATCTCAATGAGAGGTCACATATTATCTCAAAAACTATATATCCGATTTAGTTCGAAACGAAATTTAATCCGATTCAACCCGAAAAGCTGATCGATGGATTTTGATTAATTCGAAACAGGATGTGCCACTCGACTAGTGAAAGCAGGATACGAGGTTCATGGTATCGATTGCGAAGGCCATGGAAAGTCATCTGGTTTACTGGGATTAATATCCAATTTCGATGATCTTGTCGATGATCTCTCCGAGCACTTCACAAATGTCTCTGGTAAATACAACAATCTTTATTTATTTTCTCAATGTCCCTTCTTGAACATATTAAAAAATAAGGCTAATCCCCATTTAACAACTTTTTGGACGAGCTTGTTTTCAAGTCAATTTACTTTACTAACATGATTTACAAATGTGTTAACGAGTTTCAACGTCATAAAAAATAATAATAATAAAGCTAAGTCATAAAGTTAGATTGAAAATCGACTTTTTTTCTAGTGTTATTATTGGATTCATATTTAAGTTTATTTTTCAAGGCGAGCTAGAAAATATATGATGGGAAACTATCAAGTTCTAGTTGAGCTGTCAATGAAGTTCATTAGGACTTTGCTAGTATTTAATTAATTTAAATGTCATTATCGGTGTCTTGAATAAAATTACATTATTCTGAGAAGCAAGAAAATATTAAAAAATATTTGACGAATCCCTTGATGAGTGGGGGCCGAGCATATGCTTATTTGACTAATCATAATTAATTTTTTAATTATTTTTTTGATTAAATTATGAATTGCAGAAAGAAAAGAGAACAGGAAAAAGATGAGAATATTAATGGGAGAATCAATGGGAGGGGCCATGGTTCTACGTTTACACAGGAAAAAGCCTGATTTTTGGGATGGTGGCATCCTCATTGCACCAATGTGTAAGGTTTGTGTCACAATTTCATTGCACGTATTACAAAATATCTACTCCAAATATATTGTACCAAAGTTCTCGAAAATAAAGGGTACAACATGATTATTTATTACGCAATTATTCGAGTTTAGAATCATATTAATCGGGTTCATAATTGGTGTTGCGTTATGTTTAAGCAAATCATGATGATTAAAGTTTGATGATTTGCGCAGATTGCGGACGAAATGAGGCCAAGTCCATTGGTTATCAAAGTATTATCTTCGTTGGCCAGAATAATCCCCACTTGGAAAATCACCCCAACTCCAGACATTGTCGATGCTGCCTTTAGGGACCCCCAAGTTGTAAAAGAGGTCAAATTCCACTTCCCAATTAATTTTTATGAAATTTAAATATATATATATAAATTTATAAATATAAAAATTTGGTAACAGGTTAGGTCCAACCCATACACGTACAAAGGCCGACCACGTTTACAAACTAGCTACCAACTATTTACAGTCAGTACGGATTTGGAGAAAAGACTCGATGAGGTGGGTTCTTTTGTCATTTGATATTGCTTATATATTTATATTACCATTTATTTCTTTTATTTTTTTTGGTGAGTAATGAGTAGTATTTTGCCATTTTTTGATTTAATTTCATGACCAAAAAAAAGAAGAAGAAGAAGAAGCTGTATTCAGATGTTGAAAATGAATATTTTTTTCTTGATTGAAACAGGTTTCTTTGTCATTCCTTGTTCTACATGGAGAAGAGGATAAAGTGACGGATCCATCTGTGAGCAAACTCTTGTACGAGTCGGCTCGATCGTCGGACAAGACATTCAAGTTGTATCCGGGCATGTGGCATTCTTTGTCCTACGGTGAATTGCCGGAGAATCTTGATATTGTCTTCTCCGACATTATCAAGTGGTTGGACGACAAATTCTTCGCCCAGTTTGAGGAGCAACAGAAGTTTGCTAATGATCGTAACGCACTCGAGCTCAAACACGATTGAATATTTGGAGAGAGTCATATAGATCGTTACACGTACAATGATAAAAAGTTTGCTTGATTTTTATATTTAATGTTTGCACGAGGTGTGTGCATACTGTTCATAGTGTAATGCAAGTGTTTTGTTTTTTGTTCAGTTGGGTTTTTTTTTTTTTAATACTCTGTATCAATTTTGAGTCTGCGTGCGTTCAATTACAAAAAATTAAGAGTTTCTACTGGGTAACACGTTAAAGTAGTCCACGAACTAAAAAAAATTATAAATTAGACCATGAACCATAAAGTAATAAAACTAGACAAATTACCGAAGATTGCAAAAAAAGACTTTGAAGAGTAAAAAAAACATTTTAAAAAAGGGACGAGGAAACTCGTGCAAGTTTAAAACCGGAACCAATCCGACTTTGCTAAAGACTAGAATCAAAATAAATTTCGTTCTAGACTTATTCATTATTCTGTACAAGAGGTCCGAAATTTAAAAGAAAGTTAAAACCAAAGGAAAAAAAAAATAGAAAGAAGCTACAATAGAACTAGTCTTGCTCTATTCAAATAATTAGTTCATCTCTCAGTGATTCATATGGAGAGGCTTGCTCATGCTCCAGGCATTCAGACTGTCGATTTTGATGGGTTCGGTGCCATTGTTGAACACAAACAAATGCGCATTGCTGTATGTTGCTAGAGTTGGATAAACCCTTGACGTAATGCAAGTCTTCCCTCCAGCCCCGAAGCTCTCCACCACAGAATTATCAATCTAAAAGAAATAAAAAAGATCAATACATTGATGAAAATTGAAAAGAAACGGTTAAATTCACCAACCAATATATATATATATATATCTATAATATATTCATACCAAACTCCTGAGGGAAATCTTCTTTTCTGTCAGGTCCACGTCTACAAATCCTGCAAATGAAGGTCGGTATGCATTGACCCCAGTTTTCGACGTACCGTTCTGTAAGGTAGACCTATGCAACAAGATAATGGAGGAAAAAATTAGTGAGAAGGTAGCTAAAAACTTGGTGGATCCACACAGAAATCTAAGCATGAGAATGTAACCTTGATGCATCAGAGCACAAGAGAACTAGTTGCTTGTCTTGAGCCTTGAAAACTCGGAAGAAGACGGGTGTGTACTCTTCCAAGTTTTCAGAAGCCAAGGTGACGAGACCAAATGGTCCTAATCCACCTTCAACAGTGGAATCATTTTGACTACAAAGTTTTTGTGCATCATATCTATCCCAGCTTGGATCGAATGGCTCCGCCTTCTCCAGGCTATCGAATGAAAAGCTCACTTCAACATCAGCCTGCCATTTTCGTTCGAACGATGCAAAATTAGTCCAGATTGTCATTGAATGAAAAACTTTTTTCTTTTATCCTATATATAATTTACAGTAAGTTGGACTATTGTTGGGTATAAATGTGGTAAGAACATAATTTTTGCTTCTTTTTTTGGCCATCCATGGGAAAAAGGGCACCTGCTCGGCTGTTATTCCTTTGATTTCAACCATCTGCCCTTTCACAAGTTCCTTGTTGCTCAATTTCACCTGATCTCTTCTCAGAGTGTCAAGTTCTTCAACAGGCCATTGAAGCAATTGCTTCCCATTGGGATCCATCACTATTGTACGAGGGATAAGCTAAAACCATAGCAGAAAAGAATGAGGTTCATTTAACTATTTATGATAAGTAAGAAAGATAAGGTATTAATGCTTTAGATAGAGGTATAAAAATACCTGGATTCCTGCCCAACCCTTCTTCACATCGTTTTCAGTAGTATCGGACTCATTAGCCCAACCCCACAAGATTCGTCTGTTCTTCCTTGGGTCAAAAAACGATTTCGAGGCGTAAAAGTTGCCATAATCATACCTTAATCCGTTCCATCCATCGATCATATTTTCATCCGGAATATACCTATCCCTCTTAGTGTCATAAGTACCAAATGTATAATACTCGTATCTAGTAACATCAAGGCTGACCTTCATGACATGCTTAACATCAGACCCCAGAGAAGAAGTGTCCAAACCGTTTTTGCCTGAAACCGAAACCGGATAAAAATCTGGGCATTCCCAGTTCCCAGTTCCGGCGGAGGTATGCAATGCATGCTTTGCCTTAACCCAATGCACGAAGTCCCTACTCCTATACAAAAACGCTATCCCTCTACGCTTCCTCCTGCCGCCTAAAGATATCCTCCAATGCCCGTCTTGGCCCAACCAAGCCGTCGTTGGGTCACGGAATGCTGTCTTGTTAACAGACTCATCTGCCACCACCAAAGGATTGTTGTCAGGTTTGATCCATTCACGTAGATACGGGTCGGATAAATTGGCAGGGACTGCATAGTTTTGGACTTGTGTGTTGTTCTTGTCAATGATTCCAGTGTATAGAATAACAGGTTTGTTTCCGGGTAGGATGGTGGCGGATCCGGACCAACAACCATATTGGTCGAACGGCTTTGATGGGTAGATTGCATGCTCTACTTTCTTCCAGTTGATCAAGTCCTCTGAGACTGAATGAGCCCAGACAATATTGCCCCAAACAGCACCTTTGGGGTTGTACTGATAAAAGAGGTGATATATCCCATTATAATACATCGGTCCTATATAGTTACCATATCACAACAAATAATATCAAGTGTTAGAATAAAAAATGTGAATAGATTTAGGGTACAAGAATATTGTAGGAAAAACAGAGAGTACTCACCGTTTGGATCTTAGCGTTGATTCATTGTGTCATCCACAAAAGCACACGGACAAAATGAATTCATTAGTCAAAAAGAACCTCGAAACATCAGAATCTTACATAATATTTGATGCATATATGAACATAAACGTTATATAAAAGCGACAAAAAAAAATTTATTACAAACACAAAAACAGAATGCACTCCACTAACTTCCTTATGATTCAAAAAAGCATTTTCATAACATAATCATTCAAAGAATCAAAACTCATTAAAAAATCTCACCTCATTATCATCTAAGGTTTTATTTAAATTTTACATAATTATTTATCTAAATTAAACTTTTTTTTTTTAAAAAAAATAATTATATACGTTCCAAACAGAAAACCATCCACCTCAACTCAATTAGTAAATGCACATGTAGCAATAATAATGACAAAAGATTCATATTAAAATAATGTATAACAAATAATGCATAAACATAAATATATTACATCTGTAACGTAAACATATAAAATCTCATATAATATATATCACACAATGCGTGTGTAATATAATATACAACTTAATTAAAAGATTGAATCGAGAGGCCAACGACGAAATCTACAGTTGACTTTGACTAACAAGATGTAGATATTACAGCTTTAAATTCTTGTACGTTATTACAATATAAAAGTATTAATTAATTAAATCTAAAAAGAGTTTAATATATATCAACAAAAAAATTCATCAATCTTTTCAGAGTCATCTAACGAAAGGAACCATGACACCGACGTGGTCCAAAGTAGACAAGGAAAAAAAGAAAAAAAAGCATATTACTTTTTTTCCACTAAATTATATTTAACTGAAATCTAGAATTTATAAGCCCAACCAAGATGTTTTTCCTACAATATTATTATTTAAATATATTAATTAAACTCTTTAATTGTTTTATATAGATGTTTTCTTTAAACAAGATACAATATTACTATCGATGAATTTGTGACAAACCCTCACTCATTAATAATTTTAAAAATCAGAATTCTTTATTTAGTAGACATTTTATACATGCAACGTGTACAGAGAACAATGGCATAATCACGTCAATGGTGACCCGAGCTTTAAAAAATTATATATTAAATTTAGAAGATTTTGGATTTGATATTGGTTCGATAACTTAATTTAAAATATTAAAAGATTTCAATTTTCAAAACATGTTCTCAAGTCTTAACAAATTGCATATGATATTTAGGAATTAATCATCAATCTATGCGAAACAAACATATAATTGATCTATCATTACATTAACAACCTTTTGAAACAGCACATAATGTCTCATCCAACCGGGAAACAAGAGAAATTGACTAACTTGGCCTCCGAGTGGCCAATCCCGGAAATAAACAAATTAATAAAAATCTTAAATATCAAAACCAAGTTTTTCTTTCTTTTTGAAAAAATATATCAAAGGTAAACCAAGTTTCTCGTAAAGAAATATGTTTTTAACTTTATCGTTTTCACTGATTATCCTTTTTTTCTGTTCATCCTCGTGAAACAACAGATCATGGAAATAAATATACAGATTTAAAAGATAAAAAAATTCCATAAAATTTACCGTTGATCCAATGCTTCTTGGGCTGGAAATGGTATCCGGTTCTGTGAACTTTCCTCACATTAATAGCAGGAAGGGACTGTAAATGACTGTAAACTTTATGCGAGGCTTCGACGCCATTGTTGTTGAATGATGTTAAAGAACAAAGTAAAAAAATCGGCAGAGCCCACAAAATTTTACTGCCCGAGAAATCCATTGGATTGGGCAGAAACAGAAGAGATGAATGTTTTTAATCTGTTGTTGTTGGGAGAACAAATTTATTGGGGAGATGGATGGAGGAAGGGTGCCGTATTTATAGGGAAGAAAATCAGATGGGATTGGATGAGAATGAGATTGGTTAAATTCTGTGAATAGAAAAGTCAAAAGTGTGTGAATAATATTTACTTGGATACTTTGGATTAACCGTCAGGTTGGATTCCCCAAATTAATTGATTATTTTATTTATTATTCACAAAAAATATTTTGAATTCTTTCGTCGTTTGGACTGAAAAATAGTGAAAATAATATAAAAATCAGGAGGAATTTTCTAAGGAATGAATTTGAACTACTAAAGTATAAATATATGAAATAATTTGGGCGAGCATGGTTGGTTTGGGTTTATTTTTAGTCGATCATTTGAATTGATTTTAAAATTAATCAAATCGAACAATTAGTTTGATTCAAAGTTTTGATTATCAAACCGATTTGATAAATATATAAAGTTTTAATTATATATTATTTGATTTTTAGTTTATATCATATCTCTAGCTAGTTTAATGCATGTGTACATGATATTGATTTACTAACAATATAATCAGATTTTTTTAATTTGAAAATAGTTATAAATTTAAAATTATTCGTCTAAACCAAACTAAATTGAAACATAGCAAAACCTAGGTCATGTTTTTTTATTATTAACGGTTTGATTTCGGTTGAAACTTCGCAAAACGGATATGTTTGTTCACACATTTGAAAATAGTGATACAAGCCATGGCGGATAATGTTGTTCATCTGCAGTTTTCTCCGACGTAGTATTGATTAGCGATCAAATTTTATTTTAATATTTGTTTCACAAACAAAAAATCTGTTTTATAACTTTTAGTCTTATCTTATTATTATTTTAGAATCGTGAAGAATTTTATTTGGAAAAAAAGTTATTTTGTTCAATCTTTTGTATATAATATGGGGAAAAATTTATTTTGTTCAATCTTCAAATTCAAATTTGCCACAAGTTGAAATCGGTAAAATCACCTTCTGATTTAAATTTTATAAATTCATCTACTCTCACATCAATCAAATTAAATTCAGACTGGCCACGTACGAAACACTGAATTAATTGTTTTTGAAAATTCAATATATGAAAATAGTTAATTAATATCTGGAAAGATATTCCGAATTATTAAATTAAACATGTCATAAAAGAATGAAAAGCAAATAAAATAGAAAAATTCGTCTCACTGACTTTAGGGGTGGGACCGTTGCAACTAATTACAGAAAATCTGCATTTTTTTTAGTTTTTTTAAATGTTTTTTGGGAAAATAATAAAATAAATATAGATAAGGAAGGAAGGAAGGGTCATCCCACAAACATTAATTATTATCTATAACTTCTTCTAATGTAATTTCTCTTGCTCACGGAACTTGAAAATGTATGAAAATAGTCAAATACAACTAAACAAAAATAATTTAAACTAAAATAGAGGTTTATCTTTTAAAAAAAATTAGATCAATTAAAAAATATATTTAATGTTATGAAGCTAGAAAAATTATAGTTACATAAATTATTTTTAAATATGTATGGTTGTTTTTGAGAAATAATTAAATTTATGAATTATAAAACTGACATGAAAATAAAATTTTGGTGTAACAATAATTACCTTTAAATAGTATAAGAACAAATTTATTCAAAATAATTAAATCAAGCGAAATGTTAATGATTACACTTTGCATATTAATTAGTCAAAGTTAAGTCGTCAAACGTACGAATGTAGAACATCATTTTTTTCTAGACGGTTTTTTTTTTATACGGAATTTGAGAAAATAGAATTTGATGCTAAGAAAAAAAGGTGATGATTAATTAATTAATTTTAATATTTAGCCAACAAATCAACTTTCGCTTTCAAGTGGTTATATTTTATAGAAGATATATCAGATGAAATCTGAATTGTGAATATTGTAGTGTGATTGGGTTAGACTCTTCAAATTAATCATGACGTGTACGTAAATTCTACAAATTATATACATTTTTATTTCAAATTTATATTGTTATAGTTAAATATGTGAATCTACCGACTTTATATTTGGAGAAAATTAAAATCTCAAGAGAGTTTCTACTATCGATATTGATTAGGTTAGATATACATCCACTCTTTTAATTATGCTAGAATCTCTCTCGGACGAATCTCGCATATAGTTTATTTAGTGTTGTTTATCTCGATAGCGTGATTTGCAGAATATTGTGTTAATCAATGAGTTTTACTTAAACACAAAAGAGTAAAAACTACGAGTTCAATCTTTATTTTTTTTTTTTTATAAAAATACTAGAATCTAAAACTTATAACATTTGAGCATCAAATTATTTTATCATCAAATCAAAAGTTCCGAATTTCAATTCGTAATGATATTTCATGCATTGCAAGAATAATTTCGGGACAATATCTTTATGCCGAAATAATTTATTTATCATTTCACATGACATCCATGCCCAATTATTATTTTTACCTAATGTATGTTAGTGGATTTACACACATCGAATAACTTTAGTACATTATAAGCGTGACATGCCCAAAAAATTGCAAGTGCCCACCTTAGGATATTCCCTATCAAACTTTAATGTTCCATTATATATATTATTTCTATTTAGGATGATCCCACTACAAGAATTATATAATTATGGGAAAGTACGAACAACCATCACCATTGTCACAAAACCAACATTCTAAATGTATTTTTTTTTTATTGGTTTCCCTTCTAGGAAATGCTGAAAATTGGCAAATATTAAAACTTAAAAGTTTGGCATTTATATATATTGCAAATTTGTTGGATTCACTCTTTTCTATGCATTCCGCCTTTCCTGTGCTAATTCATGGATTTGTGCGTGTCATCCTGTGTTCTATTTTATTAAAGTTGAGGATATGATCAAAACTGTTAAGGACACCAAAATATGTATATCCATTTTTGCCCCTCCATTATGGACAAATTCATCGAAATTGTTTTATATCAAAATTGCTGTATAATCCCTCACTATTTCTTATAATTACATTTTGATTCTCATTTAAATATAAATAAAATGAATTATAAAAATATTGTACAAGCACGCAACACATGCATCGGTATACTAGTGTGTGTGTGTAAAAATGATTCACTTAGTTGTGTTTGGATTGTGCATGATCAAACGCTTGTCTCTTTACCAAAAGTTATAATAAGTGGTAATGGTACAACTCAAATCTTTTGAACTGAACAACTACATTTTGATTGCTTTAACTAATATAGACAATTATTGTAACCAGCAAATTAGAAGATTTGGATTTGCGAGAGTATTTGATGACCTAATTAGAAATAACTTAATGTTGTGGAGAATTTGAAATTCACATTCAAAAAATAAATATTTGAAATTCACAACATTGAACAAACAAAAGCAATAAATTTATTATCATTGATTTGAAATCTCCATAAATCTAAATACAATGTTAATGTATTTAAAGATTTAAAAAATTGTAATTTCAAAGTAAAATAATAAATTAAATTACGCCTCATCATGTGTACCCCAATTGTGTGATGATCGTGGGCACTATACCTAGTACACAAAACCACTTACGCTCAATTCCATCTCATAAGATGTTTACTACCATTAAATTTTTCCTTCTTTTTTGAAAAAATAATTAAAAAAGTCCTTTTTCGAATTATTCGAAATAAATAAGATCAAATAGTGAAAAATGGTTAAAATCAAGGGGAAGTTGGTGAAAAATCCCCAACCAAAACATTTATTTGGGTTCACTCCCTACCCACAAAATTGTGGTACTATGTCATACAAATTGTGGTACACTTCATGTGGAAATGTGGTACACTTCATGTGAAAATGTGGTAATAAAAAAGTACCCAGGGACTGAACACAAAAAAAAACGACGGCTGGGAAGTTAAGTCCAATTTCCCGTAAAATCAAATCTGGATTACCTATTTGAATGAAAATATGAAAGATCCGATAGAAGCTAGTGAAAGTGTACTATGTTTATCTGCAAAGTGCCCTCTTTTTGTCCAAATTATGCGNTTTTTTTGATCACTTTCATTTCATTATCAAAGCAAACAAGTCATTAGTTACAGCTCACGTGTTTTGCTTTGGTTGCATTAAGTTGGAAGAAACTGTATTTACAGATTTCTTTTCCCTTAAAAAAATAATAATAAGTTCGGTTTCGTACAGTTGACGATTAGCCAATTAATATGAAAATATATGCGCAGGGAGTGGCCATTGGTGGCCACCGCCCCCGTTCCAATATTTTTAAGGGTTTCCGGAGGGGTAGGTGGCATATATATATATATTCCAATATTTTAAAGGGTTTCCGGAGGGGTAGGTGGCATATATATATATAATGAAATGAAATAAAAAAAAAACATTTTTAACTTTCGTTTTGATTTTTTTTTTTAAAATATCAAATCCCTAGTGGTAACTTATTAGAATTAAAAAATTCAAATCCCGAATCCTAAATCATTTTTTTTTTGCTTGCCTTTCTATTATCTAACTTAATATTATTTTGAATTTTAGCTCACCGATGTTCTAGACTGTCATCATTATTAGATATATCATATAATACTAGTAATTTAGTAAGACTTTTATGAGACGATCACACTTTTATGAGACGATCGCACGGATAAAGACATGTCAACTTTGTACATATTTACAATAATAAGTAATATTTTTTTGCATTACAAAAAATTTTATGCTAGTAATTATCTTATCCAAGAAAATTCTATATTACTATTGTGTTGCATTTACACTCAATTAGTTTGTAAATACTTCACTGTTATATATCAACCTTCAATTTTTTTTTTGTACGAGTTTATACAATTTTATATATCTCACATACAATTATGTTTCGATAATCGTTTACTGTTTGTCTGTTTTCATCATAATTTGAGGAATTTTTTTCCCGATATGTAAGTGATTTTGCATTTTTTATTTCAATAATCATATCATTAGACGTTGCAATATAAAGTACCTTATCATTATATCGAAAACAAAAAGAGTGGATAATCAGAGCAGGAATTGGAAACACTTGTTTGGTCTCAATGGTTGTTTTACAGCGGCATGTCAAGGTAGAAGCGAGGGACTCCTATTGATGTGGAAAGATCCATTGAACGTGGAATTGAAATCCCTTTCCGCGGGACATATCGACTGCTACATTGAAGAGGGCGAAAGAAAAAGGAGTTACTAGGTTTTACGAACATCCGGATGTTAAACACAGACATGAATTGTGGACCCTTTTGATAAGACCATGCAACATGGAAAATCTCAGGGGGCTTGGTTTGTTGGGGGAGATTTTAATGAGATGTGTTATGATAATGAAAATTGTGGTGGAAACTAGAGATCAGCAACACAGATCAGGGTTTTTAGAGAAGTGCTGGAGAAATGTTCTCTACAAGATACATATTGTGAGGAAGAGTTTTTCACATGGTCAAACTGCAAAGATGGAGACAATCTAATTTTCGAACGCCTTGATAGATTCACGAGTGCTTTTGAATGGAGAATGATGTACCCCACAGCCCGGAATTTTATCACTCTGACCATGTACCTATCATTCTTGAATTGAGAAAAGAAAATGGGAAAACTCCCGGACATTTTCACCGTATTTCTAAGATTTCCAGATTTTGAACCAATTTGGCTTTTGGATGATGAATGAAAATTAGTGGTAGAGGAAGGCTGAAATACCGTTCCATGCACGGATCAAAGCTGCGCGAGCTGAAAGGGCAACATTGAATCAATTGAAAACAGACAAGAGTTGGAAGGGCCTGAGATGCTTATATGTGACAAAGGATGACTAATCGAAAGACTCTGCTCGTAGGAAGAATTGTACTGGAAACAACTAAGCATACTGGCTACGTTGGGGTGATCAAAATTCCAAATTTTTTAAAGCTATGACAACCCAACGACGGTAAATGAAATACGATCCATGGATTAGTTTCCTCAGAAGGTGATCTCTAGAGGATTATTAAAATCCACAAGCACTGCTATCCCGTGTTTTAAAGGCTCAATACTTTAAGCATATGCATAGAATGAACGCTCCAATGGGAAATAACCCCACCTATGTATGGTGTTCGCTGCTGTGGGACTAAACTTGTTGGAAACAGAGCTATGATGGCGAGTTGGTGATGGGAAAAAATCAGGGTTTATAAAGATAAACGGCTACCGGAAAGCCAGAGCTTAATACGGCCTAAGGTACAATTACAAATGAGTTACGAGAGTGTCCAATTTGATAACATAGGCAAATGGAATGAGGTACTTATTAACACACAGTTTTCCCCTTATATCTCAGAGCAAATCTCGAATATTCCCCTATTATCGACAACTACAAATGAAATGAGATTCTGGAAGATAGATAAAAAGGGTCGTTATTCTGTACGAAGTGGATACCAAGTAGTCTGTGGTTTGAATACACCACAAGAAAACAAGTCGGAATACTCACTCGCAGAGTGGTGGAAATTTATTTGGAGCCTGGTCATTTCTCCAAAAATCATAATATTCTGGTGGCGCTTATTGTTAGAGTAGATGCCATGTAAGCCAACTGTTGGCTAAGGAATTTATTGACTCAGTTGTAATAAACAATCTTTATTTTAATATAATTTACTTTTTAATGGTTTTGTTGTACTTTATCTGTATACCCATGCAAGCAGCATAGATAAAGTCCTTGGTTATGCTTTAATACAAATGAATCGTAATTCGATGTTGAAACTCATTTGTAAACACTGCATATTCTAAATTCGTTCTTAGTCGATTCAGCCGCCTAAAACGGGGATAAAGGTCGCTCGAGCTCGAGACTAGCATCTGTGATGTTGTGTACTGCGTTTCTTGGTAAGGGCATAGAGATGTCCAAACATACAGATGGGTAGTCATATGATGATTATACTGAACAACCCTCCCTCGGACTTTCCAAGTGGTTATCATTCATCGAGAGGATAAGTCCGTGGTTATGATTGTGCACCATTAGTCCTTACAACCCGGGACAACACTGAGGCTCTATATGCTAGGGCTGTGCTTTGACTCGTTTACTGGCTCCAGGAGAGTCATCAGGTGGCGAGGTTGGGTACAGTTGCGAAACATATAGGAGCCAGTGCATTGTAGTCGGGGATTCACCGCTCACCTGCGGGTGTGGATATCCTATGTGATCTGATGAAATTATAGTACATGGAATCTCTGGCCAGAGTATGAGATGTACGTTAGAGAAAGAGTTCTCCAATAGTACACGCGATGCCACTATTAAAGTTATCACATAGTTATCGAATTAATATGCAACCCTCGATGAACCAATGGTTGCAGATTCGATCGGGATATATGAGATGAAGGGACCGTACTGTACGCTAATCATAATCGACTGGTTCTTGCAGGCACTATCAGTGATACCTAGGGGATCATGGGGCGATGCTACTAGACGCTCTTACCATGATCCGATGGGTGCAATCAGAAATGAGTTCTGACATTCTTGATCAATGTGTTGATGAAAAGAATGGGGCTAACTAGGGTAAGCCCGAATAAGAATAAATGTTATTCTGAATCACAAGGAGTTGTGAACCCACGGCTAGCTGTATCCCTGAGCCATTGAGGGTCACACAAGTACTGGATCATTTGTTCCCGTTGAGAGAATGAATTCAAGTAGTTGAATTTATATATTATAGTAAATTCAAGGAGTTGAATTTATGATAATTAAATTTTGAGAGAATAAATTCAAAGAGTTGAATTTAGAAAACTTGAGAATTTAATTTATTAAACTCAAAAGTTGAGTTTATTGAATATTAAATTTTGGAGGTAATAAAATTCAAGGAGTTGAATTTATAATAAATTCAAATGTTGAATTCATAATGGATTTAATTTAATAAATTCAAATGTTGAATTTATAAATGATTTAAATTAAATGTAATGGGTGTATGTATTATGGGCTTGTAAGAGTACAAGACCAACATACAAAATATTAAGGTTTTTAATTGAACTTTAAAAGATTAATTAATTAATTAAACTAGTTGGACTAGAATAATTAATTGATTAAGCCCATTAAGTAATTAATTTATTAATGGGCCCTAAGCTTATATATATGTGTATTAGGCTTAGGGTTGATAAGAATTCATTCATAATTTTTCTAAAAACCTCTCCTCTCCTCTCAAAAGAATTTCGACCACCTTGAAGTAAATAGTTTGATCCGTCTCTCAAATATTTTCTCAACGCAAAACTTTTTCCAATTTTCTAGTGCAAATTGGAAGAGGAACAAATTTTCTGGTCGTGGACCTAATTAGAAGAATTAACAAAGGAGTTTTTGAAGAAAGTTCGTAGGGATTCATCAAGAGCTAATCCGTTTATACCGGATTAGTTGGAGCCAAGTGATTTAATTCACAAAGGTATAATATTCTAACTCCCTATGAATGTTTAATAGTAAAACCATACGAGCGTAAAAATCAAATATATTTTGATTGTCAAAATATAATAAAAAATTTTAAAACTTCCGCTGCGTTTGGGCGTGTAGAAAACCGAGATCCAACAGTAGTATAAGAGCCAAGGTTTTTCTAGATCGTATGGTTTTGATATTGAATAATTTATTTCGAACCACACAAGAAAATTTTTTAGAAAATTATGGCACCATGAAAATTTATTTTTCCAGATTTTCGAAAAAAAAAAAAAAAATTCGTTTCTGCCCGGAACTGTTCCGCGCAGCCCGTGCGTGTAGGGCCGCACAGCGCTCGGCGGCCGCGCTGGCGCGCGCTGTGCGGAGCGTCCGCACTGCGCTCGCGCGCTGTGCGGAACGTCCGCACAGCACGCGGCGGCTGCGCTAGCGCGGCGTGCGGAACGTCCGCAGGCGCCGCGCGCACTTGTGCGCTCAGCGCGCACAAGGGCTGCCGCCACTGCCCGAAACGTTCGGGCAGCGGGCGGGCAGCGCGGGCGGCTGCCCGGGATCGTCTCGGGAAGCGTGCTGGATGATGGGCTTGAACTGTTTGGGCCTAGGGTGCAATTTTCTGATTTTTGAAAATTTTGGGTAAAATTGATATTTTTGAAAATTGGTTCAATTTTTATTTTAAAAAATTAATTTTTGAAAAATTAATAATTTTCTTGTGAAATAAATAATTAGAATATGATTTTAATTATTTATGGTAAAAATGAGTTTTTACAAGAAATCAATTATTATTGATTTAATTGGAAATTAAATAAAGGGGTTTATTTAATTTATTAAATTCTTTAATAATTGTGGTGGTTTGTGATAAATTATTAGATATATGATTTATCAATTAATTAAATTGTTTAATTAAATTGATGTTAATATTTGATATTAAATGCATGAAGGATGATCGAGAGCCTTGACCAATGTGTTAGGTGTATGTTAGGATATTTTACTGTTTTTATTCATTTTTATAATATTTGATATTATTAAAGTGGGCCTGGTTTATGGCCCGTTCCCACCCCCATGAGATGTATCCCTTATGTGCCATGGCTATTCAAATGTAATTATTAGAAATAATGGGAGATCAAGACTGGAAAATGGTGGGCCCGATGATCAAGATGAAGACATGTAAAACATTGGAAGCTTTTGTAATAGTTGCATTTGCATCCCTGCATTCACCTAGATTTTGCACCTGGATCCATGTATGGCTCATATGGATCTAATAGTGTTGGCGATCGATCATCCTTGTTTATTGTTGAATGTCATATTATGATATATATGCGATATATAGTAGTATGCATGTATGTATATTATTAGATAATATAGTTGCATGAATCCGGCAAACGTACAAACTCGTGGCACTCGATTTTTAAAATTAAAATGATGAGACAATTTTAAAATTAAAATCCCTCATTTTGAATATGATTCAAAATTTATATCAAACCGTAAAAGTAGAAATTAAAAGAGTTTAATTTTTCCTTGCCTTCCATCAACCGTGGTTGCATGTTGATCGCTACCCGCGGACAGTGTCCGGCTCATATTATTGGGGGAACTCATGGTGACCGTCCACTACAATTCAATATTGATGGGTTGGTTTGACACGCGAAAATAAACGGCGTCATATTATTGGGTCCTTATTAAACGTGAGGGAAAACGCGCGGATGTTGCATAGGGATGCAACTGGATTCTAAATTTTAGAAATTACAATTGGCTGATATTATTCGGGATTATAATTGGCTAATTGGACTCTACGTGCCCATTAAGAAAATACGATTTTCCTTTTTCATCAGAGGGTGGTGAAAATGTCAAAATAGTTGGAGAGAATTTATAAAATAAAAATCCATATTTTATATCTTAAAATTATTTTAAAATAATCAGCAACTATTATTCTGTTTCCATATCAGTATATTTTCGATTTCGTCACATAATACATTTTTTATTATTAACAAGCTAATCGAATCAAACTTTCAAGACTGGTTGAGAAATTGTTCTGAATTCGGAGAAAATGCATACACACTAATGTCAGTCCTGTTGAACTGACAAAGCATGCAAGATGGTAGGACCATAGTATGCAAGCTAAAGTTTAACATGCTCGTTTTTACGTCAAATGAACTGTAGGGACAGTTTGAGGAAAGATTGAATGATGATGATATTTGAATACACGTGTAAAAGTTGTATGGTTTATGAAACTCATACGATGATGCACATCACTTTCAAGGGGCTCATGACTACATGTATGCAAGATGGGGCTTTGGTCCATGAGCGTGGTGTACATATGATTGGGCTTATTGATAAAGTGGTGGGCCTGGAATATGTGATTCCCAACGAGTTACTTGATGACATCAATTTGTTGTCATTCTCTTCATCATTTGACGGGTTTATGGTGAACTTCAATTTGATTAAGATTGATGATAGCCTTGAAGAGCTAGTCAATATGATTATCACTTATGAAGCTACCATAAAATAGGAAAATGATGTTTCCTAATTGGGTTTCTTGTCAGGAACGAAAAATAGCCCACAAGGTAAGGGAAAGAAATGTTCTGCCCCTCACAAAGAAAAACAAACCCAATAAGAAGCAAACTCCGAATGATACTTAAAGGGCCCACAAAGTCCGATAAGTTAGAACATATTTGTTTCACTACAAGAAGAATGGACATAAGAAATTATTTGGGCCAAAAATGTTTTGGAAATGATAAATGAATGTCCAAATTAAACAAGATTTCAACAACAAACAAAAGAAAATTAGAAGATCCAAATCCCGCACAAATATGGCACGCTAGACTAGGTCATATTCCCCAAAGAAGGATGCACAAGCTAGTGGGAGAAGACATGTTTGACTTGTCAGACATAAATTCTCTACTTACTTGTAAGTCCTGTCTAAAAGGAAAAATGACTACGACTCCATTCGATGGAAACGTGGAACGTGCGCATGGTCCACTGGATTTGATCCATACAGACGTTTGTGGCCCGCTAAATGTTAGCACAAAATTTGGGCAATCCTACCTCATTACCTTTACTGATGACCATTCGAGGTATGGGTATGTTTATTTGATGAAACATAAATCTGAATTGTTTGAAAAGTTCAAAGAATTCAGATCTGAAGTAGAAAATCAGCTAGAAAGAAGTATTAAGGCACTTCGATCTGATCGATGTGAAGAATACTTGAGTGCTGAATTTTTGGGTTATCTAAAAGAGAATGAGATTCTCTCACAGTGGACTCCACCAGCAACACCACAATTGAATGGTGTTTCTGAACGTCGAAATCGAACCTTGTTGGACATGGTTCGATCCATGATGGGATTCATTGAATTGCCTACATCGTTTTGGGGCTTTGCGCTTGAAACTGCGGCAATGTTGTTGAATAATGTCCATACTAAAGCAGTGGATAAAACACCATATGAGATATGGATGGGGAACCTCCCAAGTATTCTTACATGTGAATATGGGAATGTCCTGCTTATGTGAAGCAGACAGTGGGAGACAAATTGGATAGTAGATCCACTTTGTGCTACTTTGTAGGATATCCAAAGAATTTTGTTGGATATTATTTTTATCATCCTAGTGAAGCAAAAGTGTTTGTTTCAAGAAATGCCACCTTTTTGGAAAGGGAGTTTCTATTAGATAGAAAAGGCAAGATGATAGAACTTGAAAAAATTCAAGATACTCCCTCAACTTTAGAAGTTGAACCTAATCCCCTAGAACCAGTAGTTGAAGTACAAGCTCCTAGAAGGTCTGATAGGGTTATTAGACCACCTGCCAGATATACACTTCTTCATGAACAAGGCCATGATGAGCCTTGTGTTGGATGTGATCCAATGAATTTCAAAGAAGCAATATCTGATACTGATTCAACCAAATGGCTTGAAGCCATGCAGTCAGAAATGGACTCTATGTATTCAAACCAAGTCTGGACATTAGTGGATCCACCTGAGGGAATTGTTCCCATAGGATGCAAATGGATCTACAAAAGAAAGCTTGGGGCGGATGGGAAGATAGTGACCTTCAAAGCAAGACTGGTTGCAAAAAGGTTATACTCAAAGGCAAGGAGTTGACTATGAGGAAACTTTTTCACCAGTTGTTATGTTTAAGTCCATTAGAATACTACTAGCCATAAAAGCATGGTATGACTATGAGATATGGCAAATGGATGTAAAGACTGCATTCCTCAATGGAGACATGAAAGAAGAAATTTATATGTCTCAACCTGAGGGATACACATCAGTAGGAAGTAAGCATAAGGTATGCAAACTTCAGAGATCAATATATGGTCTCAAGCAGGCGTCAAGGAGATGGAACCTCAGATTTGATAGCACTATCAAAGAGTTTGGTTTTGCTAAGAATCGTGAGGAACCATGCGTGTACAAGAAAGTTAGTGGGAGTGCAGTGACATTCCTAATACTTTATGTTGATGACATACTACTCATTGGGAATGATGTAGGATTACTGCAATCAACTAAAGTATGGTTAGCAAGTAAATTCTCCATGAAGGACATGGGTGAAGCATCTTATGTATTGGGAATACAGATCTATAGAGATAGATCGAAGAGGATGCTGGGACTCACCCAAGTCACTTATATCGATACCATTCTGAAGATATTCTCTATGGAAGAGTCCAAGAGAGGATACTTACTAATGTGTCATGGTGTTACTCTATCTAAAGCCATGTGTCCCAAAAATGATGAAGAGATAGAGATAATGACACATATTCCATATGTGTCAGCTATTGGTAGTATCATGTATGGTATGATATCGACATGTCATGATGTTGCTTACCCTCTGAGTGTTACAAGCAGATATAAGGCGAACCCTAGTGCAATGCATTGGAAGGCCGTGAAAAATATTCTTAAGTACTTGAGAAGAACTAAGAACTTATTCATGGTCTATGGGGGTGGAGAATTGAAATTGGAAGGCTACACTGATTCTAGCTTCCAATGTGACATAGATGATTCGAAATCGACCTCTGGTTTTGTATTCATGCTTAATGGTGCGGCTGTCTCTTGGAAGAGTTCCAAGCAAGACACGTTGCGGATTCCACCACTGAAGCTGAATACGTTGCTGCATCAGCTGCAGCCAAAGAGGCAGTTTGGATGAGGAATTTTGTCCAAGAGTTGGGCGTCATTCCTAATGGAGTTGATCCAGTCCCGGTGTACTGCGACAACACTGGTGCCGTTGCGCAAGCAAAGGAACCAAGGTCTCATCAAAGATCCAAACATATACTGAGGAAGTTCCACATCATCCGGGAGATTGTGGGAAGAGGAGATATATCAGTTGAAAGAGTCGCCTCTGCAGATAATGTTG
>NC_133306.1:22864355-22864838 GCF_012295235.1 Primulina huaijiensis
GTTGAATTTATAAAACTTGAGAATTTAATTTATTAAACTCAAAAGTTGAGTTTATTGAATATTAAATTTTGGAGGTAATAAAATTCAAGGAGTTGAATTTATAATAAATTCAAATGTTGAATTCATAATGGATTTAATTTAATAAATTCAAATGTTGAATTTATAAATGATTTAAATTAAATGTAATGGGTGTATGTATTATGGGCTTGTAAGAGTACAAGACCAACATACAAATTATTAAGGTTTTTAATTGAACTTTAAAAGATTAATTAATTAATTAAACTAGTTGGACTAGAATAATTAATTGATTAAGCCCATTAAGTAATTAATTTATTAATGGGCCCTAAGCTTATATATATGTGTATTAGGCTTAGGGTTGATAAGAATTCATTCATAATTTTTCTAAAAACCTCTCCTCTCCTCTCAAAAGAATTTCGACCACCTTGAAGTAAATAGTTTGATCCGTCTCTCAAATATTTTCTC
>NC_133306.1:22870933-22915468 GCF_012295235.1 Primulina huaijiensis
AATTCAAGTAGTTGAATTTATATATTATAGTAAATTCAAGGAGTTGAATTTATGATAATTAAATTTTGAGAGAATAAATTCAAGATGTTGAATTTATATTATGATATAGTAAATTCAAGGAGTTGAATTTATGATAATTAAATTTTGAGAAAATAAATTCAAGGAGTTGAATTTATGAGATAATAAATTCAAGAAGTTGAATTTATGAAATATGGAGAGAATAAATTCAAAGTGTTGAATTTATAAAACTTGAGAATTTAATTTATTAAACTCAAAAGTTGAGTTTATTGAATATTAAATTTTGGAGGTAATAAAATTCAAGGAGTTGAATTTATAATAAATTCAAATGTTGAATTTATAATGGATTTAATTTAATAAATTCAAATGTTGAATTTATAAATGATTTAAATTAAATGTAATGGGTGTATGTATTATGGGCTTGTAAGAGTACAAGACCAACATACAAATTATTAAGGTTTTTAATTGAACTTTAAAAGATTAATTAATTAATTAAACTAGTTGGACTAGAATAATTAATTGATTAAGCCCATTAAGTAATTAATTTATTAATGGGCCCTAAGCTTATATATATGTGTATTAGGCTTAGGGTTGATAAGAATTCATTCATAATTTTTCTAAAAACCTCTCCTCTCCTCTCAAAAGAATTTCGACCACCTTGAAGTAAATAGTTTGAGCCGTCTCTCAAATATTTTCTCAACGCAAAACTTCTTCCAATTTTCTAGTGCAAATTGGAAGAGGAACAAATTTTCTGGTCGTGGACCTAATTAGAAGAATTAACAAAGGAGTTTTTGAAGAAAGTTCGTAGGGATTCATCAAGAGCTAATCCGTTTATACCGGATTAGTTGGAGCCAAGTGATTTAATTCACAAAGGTATAATATTCTAACTCCCTATGAATGTTTAATCGTAAAACCATACGAGCGTCCAAATCAAATATATTTTGATTGTCAAAATATAATAAAAAATTTTAAAACTTCCGCTGCGTTTGGGCGTTTAGAAAACCGAGATCCAACACTTATTGCATGACATCATTCGGTCATTCCTACAACAACAAACTTGAAACGCCATCGGATTCCATGGTCTGAGTCGTGTTCGTTATGCGGCATTCATCGCGATAGCTCTATACATTCTTTATTCTTATGCCACGCAGTGTGACCCATATGGAAACAAACGGATCTATGACATGTCATGTCGAGGGTTTTAGATATGGACACTCTAGATGTCTGTCAGTGGTTACAAACTCAACTTGATAGAGAACAGTTTGAGCATATGGCTACTTTCACTTGGCTACTTTCATGAATTTAAAGGAACTGCATTGAAAATGAGACCTCTCTCCCCAGATGCACGCATGCAACCACCAACATTATGGACATCACTGCCTCTAGGAACACTACAATTAGAGGTTGATGCATGTGTAAATGAGAGATTGAAGAAGTATGGGGTGGAGAATTTCGCAACCCACCTCAGCCGTTGGTAGCTGACCCGCCTATATGTTTTAAAAAAACTATAAAACATAAAGAAAATTATTAATTAAATTGTCAAACACAATATTTAATAACATTACAATAAGAAATTAAGAGTGCATAAAACACAATTTGAAAAAAGAACTAAACAAATTATGATAATTATAATTAAGTATTCATCAAACATTAAATTCCAGCTGAATCACTTCCCTCTTCATCTTTATCAATTATTTCAAGAATATCTGATCTTTCATGGGTCAAAAAAAGTGTTTTGTTTTGTGTGTATGAAAATGTATATTCGGACCTAAATTAATAAATTAATTAAACAAATAAAAATATATTCTAACGGGCCAGCACCCTATCCCAATCCACAACCCAAGCGACTCAACTCGTTTGACTTAGCCTCCAAATAGGTTGATATTTCAACTCAACTCATCTATTTTATATGATGGGATAAACTAGCTGTCAGTCCGTTGAAAATATCCTATTTTGACATATCTAATATTCAACATGTATTTTATTTAAAATCATTCCCCACATAAAATATCTACGGTACAAAATATTATTTTGTATGAAACTTTAATCGAAATGACCTTGAATTCAATTTCTCAAAATCGGAAATGTTGTCTTGAATATGATTAAAATACTATTTTTTTCTACGTGAGCACACTAGCACTAAGAAAAAGATATGAGAGTTTCATGTTAAACATTCGTGAATTCGCTCTATTATATAACAAAATAATAATTTATTGATTAATCACTAATTCAAACTTACGATATATTAACATATTTTAAGTCGAAAAAGCCCCACACAAATTTGATTTTTTTTTCAACTTAAAGAGCATAATTGATTCTTAGATGAAATAAAAAAATTTGGTAAGAATTCTTAACATCAACTAACTTTTACATAATTTGTTCCTCTTTACAAATTCTTAGATAATGTTAGAATGACAGGAAATTCAAACTTTTTCGAAAAGAAGTGCACCCTTTACCTGCAATCTCAAATCCAAACCATGGAAAAGAAAAGTGCAAAACTGTTTTTCGCAAAGTGTAGAGTCACAGTTATATTCTATATCTTCAAGTTTTTACACTTTCCATCATTTATTTATTGGAAGGGCAATTACAAGAAAGCTCAGCTAAGGCCAAGTTCGATGGTCCCCGGCCTAACATTGCAACCTTAAAAGGGCAAATCTACTCATTCTAGTCAAAAGGTTCTATTCGGGGGTCATGCTCGCTCGCCATCATCATCCCAGTGCAAAGGCATGTCGGGCACATCACCTAGCAGGTGTTGACAAATCAGTAAACTTAATGATGAAATAATTCGTGTGTTGTGGTTCGAGCATGCAATCACGAAAAAAGATAAGAGAATGTTGATATTTGGCAAAGCACGTCAAAAACTTATTTTTCAACATTTTCGAGATAACTAGTGAGTGGAACAAAAGAGAGAAGATCCAGGAAGGGTTCTTTGCATTTAATTGAACACCTCAACCGTTGATAAATTAGCACCTGAAGCTGTTTTATAGACTGATTAATGGTTTTTACAACCAAGTAACATACCTTTCCTGCCCCAGAACAATTTGGACACCTTGTAGTGGTTGGCGCACGCAAGGGCCCAATAGAAGCACTTGTTATTATAGGTTCTGTGGACAAACATAATCCACTTGCAGAACAACGGGCACATGCCAAGTATCCTGTTCACATAACCAAACAGTAAGGTTGCAAGAAATTACTCAAGAAAATGACCACAAGTCATAGACGGTAACAAATTACTGTTTTATGTGAGGTTCTGATCGCATTCACTATCAATAGTTTGTGCATTCAAGCAAGATTGTGTGGTAAGTGGGACACCAAGCACAGATTAAACTTTACGCTCTATAAAGGTATTTTGGACATTTAGTAGTTTATGTAGTCTTAGGATGCTAACACACAGACATGTAGTGTCTATTGTAATTGTATCATTAAAATATAAACCATTTTTCTTGGTCGCAGTGAATTTTCCCTTCGATCTGGGAAGGTGGTTTCCACTTAAAATAGTGGGTCTTTATTTATTTTTGTAATCCAAAATTTTCGTCTAACACTATCTTATATTGGCACCTATATGCATCTTGGATTTAAAATTCCAAATATAAATGTGTACCAGTTCCATGGCAGTACTTGCATCTTTGCTTCTGTTGTCGTTCAACATTGTTAATTTCTAAGAGCATCAACGCTGAAATAACTCCCACTGCCCCTCCTGAAAACGAGGCAACAATAGGATCCACCTGACTGAAACAAAATCACAAGGTGTTTCTTAATTCCATTGCATTATCTAATCATGCTAAAAAATAATAAAACTTGGTAAACTACAGTGTTCTTCATCAGCAAATGTCTAGTGATCTAAACTTGTGTTATGTATACCTTAACTGCATAGGCAAATGCATGTTCCGGATGAAATCTTCGTATGAGGTACCTCCTAAACCCAACTTTAACTCAAGCTGTTGTATGAAAATGGATCAATGATCAAATTAATCTCACATAAACCTTACATTATAACAATTGAAATTTCATAATTTTGAGTGTCAACTATCATCACATATTGAGCTGAAATTGATCAGAACTGTCAATACTTCACAAGATTAGGTGCTTACAGTTGGTGCAACAAGGCCACCAAACACAAGAATTCCAGATATAAATGAGAAACTTGTCAAATATAGTTGCTTCAGGGTCTTTGGAGTCTGTTTATAGAGTGAAGCATGAGTCAGTCACATAGTTTCCCAAAGAAAACAACGAAATTCAAGAAAGATCATTAATAATGAAAATGCTAAAGAATTTGAAAAAGGGCACATCCAAATTGTGATTTCAGAGAAAGTTTAATCTAAACACTCAGAGAAGCCACACAATAAATAATTTTAAAGGTCAAGCAAAATTAAGATGGCAGTCTACAACGGCAGAATCGAAATCCGTTTTAAAATTTCCAACACACTAAAATGTAATATGTTCCAATTGGAAAGCTTATAGTGA
Source organism: Primulina huaijiensis (assembly GCF_012295235.1). NCBI lineage: Eukaryota > Viridiplantae > Streptophyta > Magnoliopsida > Lamiales > Gesneriaceae > Primulina > Primulina huaijiensis. Next base: position 22,875,416 of record NC_133306.1, read on the forward strand.
AAAAGTAAATGAAAGCATGGGAATCAACACTGATTATTCAACATTATATTTAGGAATGAGAATAATCTACATGATCAATGGAGGATTCAGAAATTACCACATGAGGAAGAAAGGGAATAGACGATGGAATCTCTGGCATCTCATTTTCATCTACATGAGTCTCATCGATAACTTTCCTGCTCTTGATACGTTGCTGTACTCTTAGCCTCCTCACCTTAAAAGATGTGCTTCAGGATATGATATTCGTGAATGTGATGGATATTGCTTTTGTTTCAGAAGTAGACATTTTTAACCATAGATATCATATAACTGATGTCACATGACATATATTTAGGTTTTCTATGATGTATGACATATTTTAAAATTTCAAAATACAATAAATCCAATGATATTGTATCGTAATTTAATAATAGACTATGGAGTACTTTTTATCAATAATGAAAAGTTGAATTACAAGCAATGATTGTGTAGCTAACATGAAAATATTAAGAAAATATATTGCAGAGTGAATTGGAGAATATGACCTATGTTTGGTATTTTTGAATATGAAAAATGTTTCTTTGGAACTTCTCTTAAAATGACTCGTGCATTTTGTGTTGCTGTAAAAAGTTCAACATTAGGTCTTTTTTCCCATGTCCTGACATCTAACAATGGATATACTCACTTCTTCCATGAGGAGGAAAATTTTATTCCGTTTGCTTCGAATGTTGTCTTCAATTTCCTGAAGCTGCATCTGAACAAAGTCTTGAACAGTCTCTGGTCCTTCAATAATGCAGAAATTGCTGCAAACATGAAAATTGGCACAACATTAGTAAGACGGAATGCTAATGCATACTTCGGATGCAATTTGATATTCGCTTACTTCAAACACGTTCGCAAATGAACTTTGGGATTGATATTCAATCTTCAATCAGGAATTAGATACGACATATTAGCTAGCAACTCATGGACCTTAAAGACAATACCAATCCTTAAATGTGGTTCCCTTAGATATGACAACTCTCAGTCGATAACATTGAGGTCACACCCACTGTACATATAAAAGTATTTCCGATACGAATCGTCTTTTATCACCAAGACATGGCCAAAATGCAATAAAACTAAAACCCACAAAAAGAAAGGTAAATTCATGTTCAAACTGATATTGTATGGGAGAAGTAGAACTACTCAATGGCAGCATAGTCATGTTCAACGACACAAGAAAATAATAACCGTAACATCAATAATCAAGTGCGTATTCGGCACACGTGATTCAAACAATAATCTACATAAGTTAAATTCATTTAGCACCGGGAAGTTCAAATTGTGTTAGACAATAACCGCATACCTCCAGGTGGATCAAGAATTTTGATGAGGCGTGACTCATTACATTCACAGCGAAATGCATTTCAAAATCTTGAACTTTCAAATGGAAAGCAGGAGGGAACTAGCCAGAAATGAAGAAGAAGCCAAACACCCCAAGAAAGGGTGAACAGCAAAATATGTAAACATAGACCATATTTAAAAAAGAACATAAACGAATTTAAAAGAAGTTCAAAATTAAAGGTGAGTCCGGACATCATCAACAGAAAAGGTGGGAGATTTTCAAGAACCAACCTAGCACCGATGTCATCCGAACGCATTTCGGAATCAGCAGCATCATCGGAAGATGATAAACAACGAATCTGCTTTCTGTTGGGGCTTGATATGTTCCTCAAGAAACATAATCGATTTGGGTTCACGTTACTTCCGAAGGAAACGAAAGATTTTAAGGAGTCCGATGTGTGGAGCGATGAAAGGGGAGAACACAAAGAGAAAGAAGCCATTTCTCCCCTACCTTGAGCTGTTCATCCAGCCCACTGTGTGTGTGTGAAATGACAGACAACAGAACATGGATTGGGGACTCAGTTTGGCTAAATGGGGTAATTTGTCCGTATGACAATCGAATCGTTCGCAGAATCTTAAATCAAATCGCCCTTTGCATCACTGTCCCATTATACGTTTGGCCATCATCTGGTGCTAACGTGAGACACGTTCTAGATTTAATTTTACTCAAAATTTACAATAATTAAAATTTATATTTATATTATCAATTATATTTTGTAATGAAATATATATGGATGAAATAATATTTCTTGTTATAATTTTCGAGCGAAAAATGTCCCGTGCTTCAATATTTCATCTCGTTTGATTTGATGGTTTGGCTGTCAACTGAAATAACTTTTCACATATATCTGTCACAAGTTTCTAAACAATATTTCTAGTAGATCCAAACACACATGCTGAATTACTAACGAAGATAATGAAGATTGAAAACAAAAATGATGATAGGGTTCTGTCATATCTTAAGTGTGAACTAGATTAATTATAATTTGTATCTTGTGTCATGTGAAAACTAAGACATCATTTGATGCAAATGATGATATTTAAGATCATTGTATCAATCGATGTTTGATTAAAATTTAGTTAAAATATAATTATGTTATATTTATCTTTCGATTTATTATTAATCATCTTATCTTATGAGATAAGTGGTGCCTAAAACATGAGGACAAAGACATGTTAAAACATATTTTTAAAATTATGATATGTATACACACATTGATTGACAAATCCTACTAACATATTGTTGGTATGTAAAATAACTAGCAAAATAAAATTTAATATATTACAATATTTTAAATCCAAATTAAAGCAAAGATAAATTGTTAGTGAAAATATAGAGTAGGAAGAGAATAAAATAAATTGAGTTATATATTTTAAAAATTGGTGAATTATTTTAGATAATTTTTAGATTTTACAATATTCATTAATCATCTCTCACCTAAAACCGCATTAAGAATGAAAATTGAAGATTATTTTTGAACTGACCAAAAAATTATTTTCCCCCATCAGAACTCCATGCTAAATAATCGGTCTCTCCGGCACAATTATTTTCCCCCAAAAAATAAAGAGCAACAAAAATGTTTAATCCACTAATTTGATATTCAAGATACAAGATAAAAAAGGGTTTCGGATTTCCATTTAGCCTTGGGTTTATACAGTATCAACCTGAAAAACTTGACATGGTGGCAAAAACAGCTGATAAATCATCCACCCGCCGATGCAAGCCAGTCTCTAGCTCCTCTCTGAAGTCAACACCATTTTCTATTACAAACCAGGATTTAGCATCATGAGGACGAGAGAGATTCAAGCTTGGGCAGAAGGCTTCGCCAGCCATCAGCGATACCATTAGCCAAACTTGCCTGACCCTTGGCGAATTCATGAAATGCCAGACCCATGTCTAAAGTTTTTTGCTCTTGAAACTGAACAATCTCTTCATTCATTATTCTCACAATTGTCTCGAATTTTCTCGTTGCCTCAGCACCATCAGCTTTCAGCTGCATGACAGTTAAATATAAGCTATACAGCACAGAATCTAGAAAGAAACAAGGAATCAAAAGGAAATGTCACCAACCTGCTCGTATTCATGCTCTGCTTCCATCAATTTCTCTGATCTTGTTAGTCTGAGCTTGTTCCTGCACGCAATCGTACGCATACACGATAGATACAGATTGATAACAAATAAAGGTGGTCGATACCAAAAAGAAGAAACAAGCACAACCCATTTCTACATAAAAATTGAATAAAACTGAAACTCTATGACTCAAATGTACTTCAATATGGTCAAATAATGTTGAATCTAGAATTTCAGCAAATTCATTTGACCATGCTTTATTTGGAGAATATTAAATGGTTCCACCATGCTGAATTTGAAGAACACAAAATGGTTTGGACAAGGATTCAATTCTCTTGTTAGTCATGACATAAAAAAGGGATTTGACCTAGATTTGCGTTGTAATACTCCAGTGTTGAAACAGAAGTTGTGAAAAATGTTCAAGTTAACAAATAACGTTAGTAAAAGTAAAATAAAGTAAAAAAAGAATGAACATATATTGATGAAAAAGGAGAAAATTGAGCTATATTGGAATCAATCAACCAACTCTTCAACTTAATTTTTTTTTTAACAATGTAGAAGCAAGTACTTTCCACTGATATATTAAATAAAGGGATCACTAGTAGGATATCATAATCCAAGGGTCCATCACAGAAAAGGAAAAGGTAAAGCAAAGATTCAGGGACCATACATATCTATTTCCTTAAACTTGATTGCCTCAGCTAGTTCACAATGGTTCCGGAAAGCGTTTGCTCTCTCTGTCATAGTTGCCTGTCCCAGGAACAAGAGAGACAATATCAGTAACAAACCAAAAATATAATTAATCATACCAATGGCATGTGATGTCTAAAATGTTTTTATTTACTTCAAAGAGAGTGATGAAAAGTAAATGCACATTGCAAATGGCATCAATAATAATGTTACTTTTTCCCTTCGAGCAAACGTCCGCACCTCCTTGTTCCATCAACGTCTCATTTTCCAGGGAATTTTATTATTAAACTCTAAAGATTATAACAAAGTTCCTAAAAAAGCTTATAATATACAGTACATACAATCCACATCCATGAAAAGAAAAAACAACAATTTTCACAGCTATATATCCAAAATAAAATGTTGAAATTGAGAACACCAAGAAGTCACCTTTATAGACTGCACTGCTCGAACATAATCTTTTAAAGGTTCTTCAAAATTCATCAAGAGATGCTGAGCCTAATAACAGAAGCAAATAAGCATCTCGCAGTGAAATCCATCAATTTAGAGTATCTTCTAAATTCAAGAGATATTACAACAAATTAAACTAAACCTCTCTCTGCAGCTTAATTGATAATATCTCTGATTTTGCCCCAAATTCAGAAAATGCTTTACCAAGTCCATTTCCTTCACAGTCTCCAAGTAGCTTGAATGCCTTGCCAAATTCAGACAAAGAATGTCCCAACTCTGCAATAGTACACACGATTTCCATCACATCAGATGGACTAAATAACCAAATAGCAAAGCAATCGAAGTCAGGTCTAATATACATTAGTACCTCTATGTCTCTTTACTAGACGGTATGCATGCTTTTGGGCTTCAGCTAAGTGGTCTTCAAGCTGAAATATGTAATTCTTCAATTTTTCGAACTCTGGACTAGATTCTTCAACTGGTTTCTCCTTTCCAAGTACAACATCACTCACTTTAGACTGTACATCCTGTCAAATTGAAAAAGGTGACCACTGTCAAGCAAAACCACGTTTTGCCCTTGCACAACACAGTACCAATTATGGAGCTGAAGATTAACGATTGCTGATCTCAACAAGTACAGCATAAAACCTTAAATCTTCTAGATATGTACCAAGACAATCAAGATCCAGAGAAAACAACAAATTGTTATAAACTAAAAGGCCCTCCAAGAGATAAAAGCAGATGGCAACTGAAAAAAATACATTCTTCTCGAAAAGGGGAAAACTGAAATAAAAGACAGATAAATAAGCATCTTGAGATTTTCATGAAGAATTGCAGTGAAGAAAGCTAAAGTCTCTGTACAGAATAAGATCACACAACTCAAGATGGCGTACGTTGCTGTCTAGTTGCTTTAAATTCAAATTTATTGTTTATATGGAAGTACCTTGAAAATTTGGATAAAATCTGTTGGCTTCTTAAAAATACCGGTTTCCTGGGATCTTGCTCTTTCCATAGTCTACAGATAAAGAAAAGTAAAAATACACAATCAGATGAAGAACAAGATTGACGAGCAAAAATAGCAAACCTTGAAAAAAAGATATGCGTGGTAATGAATTATCAGACAGAAAAGACAACTTCTGATGTTCCCAGTTAATGACCAGATCGTTCAAGAATGTGATTCTCTCAGTTGTGGCAACCACAAATTCAGATTGCCACTTCGATATCTTAGTTCATATTAAAAGAAAGTTCCGTTAAATCAAATAACCTGTTCATCTGCCTGCAAAAAGATCCTTAAATCCTCACTCTGCTGAAGCTCACGATGTGCTGCTATCCGGTTGACAAACACGTCCAAAGCTTGACGCCTCATTTCAATAAACTCTGCACTAAATCTGAACTTCTCTGCACGCAACAAAAAAACATATAATAGAAAAATAAAGTTTCACAATGCCGGCAAGTGTAAAAAACATGCAAAGTTATCACCTATTGACTGGCTACTATAATAGAGAGAACTGGATTACATATCCTGCTTAACAAAATAATACGATGTACTCATAATCACAAGACTATGGACAACTTTGACAAAATATGTAGTGAAAAATGCTTCAGTTTATTACCTACAGTGCTCTTCTCCGGAAGAGGAGGAATAAAGACACCTTTGTACTTTTCAAAGAGGCGGTCTTTTAACCAAGCAAAATCACTATATCGTCGAATAACAATTTTCTCAGGTCCTTCATATTCAGGAAAATTTGTCTGCAAATCAAGTTGCCATATTGTTAGTTTATAATTGAGGCAAAGATCTAACTTCAAACAAGGTATTACGAAATGAGTTGGTGTAATGTTTAACATGGAAAACAAGATACAAAAGTCTGTTATTGTTACTAACATACAACCGTTTCACCAAAAACAAAGGACAACAGTAAGAATACCTCCACAATACATAAATCTTCAGTTTAGAAGTAAAGCTAGTGACAAGAGTATATCTTCAAAAATTAAACACATGCGGTTATTTAGCAAAAGTTAATTTATTATAATCATGGCTCGTGTCACATGTTTACATTTCACCTTAACTTTCAGTTTCAGTTACCACTCCCCCCTTTCAGCATCATCCTATATATTATACTTTTTCCAGAATGCAAGAATTGTCCTCTCGTACTCTTATTTAACCCCAAGTAAGTTCATAATCGAGTAATTGTGATTCTGCAGTGGCTGAGAACTATTATTATTTATTGGTGTTTAAGGAGGGCAGAACCAGTAATATTTGTGAATTGAAAAAAACAAAAAAAAAAAAACTATGTTGTCACGCTTGAAGAAATGGAAGCGGATGAATATAATATTGGAGAACTTGTGAGTGATAACTCCCCGAAATTACAAATTAAGGTCTTCGTGATAAAACCAAGCTCCTTATGTTGGGATTCAACCTAGCTAATCCTGGTCATATATGCAGTGATCGGTATCATTCCTCATTGCTGGTTTTTAAAACAGCCACCCTCTATTGTGCATTGTTTATTGAATGATTAATAACAGATACCTACGGAGAAAAGAACACTAAATATCCTTTCTATAAACAGCAGCGGAAAATATCACCATCACATATTAGTATCACAGCTCAACAAGTTGGAAAGCCCGATAAAATTCATGCCCTAACCACCAATCAAACCAAAGTTTATTGATTATACATGTAATATGCACGCGCAAGCGAAACCATACCCAATCTACACATGCAGAAATCAATAATCACTACCTTGGTAATAACTTTGTAGGATATGTAGGCCTGAACTCCGCTCCCCATTTTAGCAGGATCGGAAACCGATACAGTCAAATACGGACCTGATGGGGATCTGGGGCTAGGCGACATCGAACCTGATCCACTTCTCTGCTGCACATTCATCCAATTTCACAGGGTAAAAAAAACGAGTTAAATTCCCGTTCAAAACACATCTTACAGATTTGGATTGGATAGATTAAGATAATGGAAGCATATTCGCAATTACCGTAGTGATCATGACTGTTTGCGGAGAAAATTCGATACGGACGCTTATGTACTCCGGCTACAAGCAGCTTAAGCTTACTTCTCCGGCCAATTAATAGCAATGAAACTTTAGATTAGCTGGAGAGTCTGGTTAGTTGCGTCACGAAGAGCGTCTGGTTAGTTGCGTCACGAAGAGCGTCTATGGTGGCCTCCGGGTCGGAGAAGACTTTGCTATTTAGCGAATAGACCCTCTAACTTTTCTAGTATTTCATATCGTGCCTTTTCACGTAAGAATATATATACTTGTCCATTTAATATTGGAATTATGTTAAAATGGACAGGTGTTCGTTATTAGGTAGATAATATAAATAAATTGTTGCTTCAATTTTTTTTTTATGGTTTTTAGTAAAATAAATTAAAACAAAACATTCACAAAATTTTTTAAAAAACCGAAATTTTTTAAATTTTTTTGTCAATAGTTATATATATTTTTTGTTTGTTAAATCAATAGTTTTTTTAAAAACAGAAATCAATAGTTTTTAATAACAGTCCAATGTTATTTTATTTAAAAATTTTTAAATCAAAAGACTTACTTACATATGATAGCTTAAATTGCATGTATTAACATATTTATTAAATAATAAATATGTATCTCCGCAAGTTTCCGGCTTTACTTTATAAATCTTCTAGGGATGGTCCAATCATGGTGATCGCATCAGGTCGTGGTACAATTGCTGTTGCAAGTTCCATTGAACTCTTAGTTCCTGAAAATAGGCATCTGATCCTGTAATCATGGATTAAAGTCATTGTTTGACAACTGCTGAAATATGTGTGCACATGCTTCAATAGCTTTGTAATGATTTCACATGTTCCATGCAAAGCTGCACGAGAAAAGATAAATCCTTGAATCCTCGTCCAGCAAGTTATTCTTTTTTTTTTTTTGTGTTATTTTGTCTAAATCTTTTGCTAGTGTCGTAGTTGTTATTTCTTTTACCATTAATAAGTCTCTTTCAACAAGTTATTCTTCTAGTTTGGAAAATGGAGGAAGGAAAGTGGGTGCAAATTTATGGTCTCTTATCTGTTGATCAGTTGATGTGAAGTTTGATATATACATTCATGTTTTATTGAGTAATACAAATTTTCTTGATTGATCAGATATGCGTAACATTTATCATTTCGGCACGATTATTATCCCTTAAGACCTGAGGCACAGAAACAGATACCTTGGTTTCTAAGAATGTGGGTACGTAACACCTCGTCAATCTCCGGATAAACGTGTGGTGTGGTCTTCCTTGATAGATTGAGGAATTACTTCCCCATTGAAGCTATTTATTTGAAGAATTTGTGTTGCTTATCATATTTAAGTTTGAATAAGTAGCAGGCTTTACTGGGTGTGATGTCCTCTCAGGTCCTCACTGTGAGTGCTCTTCATCGGGTCAATTCTGCAGTGTGGAGAGGTGCAGCTTCAGTTTGGCATGATGAGATGGCACAGCTGCCTAAACCCTTGTTGTATCCATTGGAGAGCCCACAGGTATACCTTTGTTTCGATTTCTGTTGAACTTTGAACATCTGGGAAAAAGAATATACGTACTTACAATAGATTTATTTTTGTTGGGAAGCTCAAACTTGACTAGGAATCCGTAAATACTTGCTGATCTTTGATGGTTTGGGGTATTGAGTCTTGCAGTATGGTTTTGAATGTATAAGTCAATAGAAGTTGGAATTTATTTTGGGTTTTTACGTAAGTCTACTGCTAATGTACAATAGAATATTAGTACTTAAAAACCCACAAAATGTACACTTACGTTGAGCCCTGTGTATAACTTACTTTTTCAATAGAAGTTGTAGAAGATATTAATTATCAGAAGGGATATGTGTGAATCTCGAAAACATAGTAGTTTTTAACTCTCTGTTGCAATTTTACTCCAACATATTTCTTTCGAATCATCAGTTTGTCTTATTTCTTCTGTTGGTCCATCATTGCTAACGCTCATCATATAATTTTTATTCATTTAACAAGATATATACTTGTGCAAGAAGTTACCTCTTCTGTGCTGCATGTTATCTTTAATCCATCAAATTGACTGTTTCTTGTTTAAAGTTAAGATGGTTAATCGTCGCTACTTATGCATCTTCCAACTGGGCTTCTAGACATCACCCCACAGTTTGTGCTTTTTTCACTTTCTCTTATAGGTCGTTGCAGATACAGTGCAGTCTGTGCAGACCTTGCAAAGAAACTAATAGCCTCACTGAAGATCGTCCTTCCCACTTGTGCGAGCCTTAGAACTTCATTTTCTCATCGGACATGATTATCATTCTATGTGGATGCTTAGTTCTGCTGTGTCTAATAGGTATCAGACATGCTTATGGCTGAATTTGCGGACCATCCTAAAGTCTACATTTGGAATGATGAAGGTATTGATTGATTCTACTTGCTCATTTATGTACACCATCAAGTAAAAATGATGTTAAAATTCTGCTGATTTCTCACATGTGACCACCAAACGCCAATATACATACAAAGTTTCTAAAATGTAGCCAAAATAGACGTGACTTGTAGGTAGATTTCCTAAACTGAGAAGAGTTTATGCATGGAAATTTGTTTGACTGGGCTGATGCCTGATAAAACAAACCTTGGATACGCTCTCCTGCTTTCTCTTTCTTTTCTTTAGCCTTTCCCTCTCCTATTCCCCATTCATGTTACTACTTTTTATTTCCTAGTCTTCATCTCACTTTCCTCTTGTCATTTTTGCCCCCTCGATTTTGTGTGTGTTGCGTATTGTATATTTTCTGCACAAGAGTGGGATCACCGTTCAGATAGTCTAAATTTTTTTAATATAAAGGCAACTTTATTTACTTTAGGCCATTAAATGTTGCCTTCTTGTGATAATTCGGATCACAACATTAACCTCAAAGCATTATTTTAGGGGATACATTAAATAACCATAGCTGATTTCTTAACATCACAAGTCCCTGCAATGTAGAGGAGCTGAGCTGTTTGACCAGTCACTGGTCGTGCGTAATTTCTACATCAATGTCTCCTTTGCTATTGATTTTGTGTAAAATTTATTAAGAAAATGTTCTGTTTTCTTTAATGTTACGATTGGATGAAAAGATTCAGTTTGGAGCATGATCCTAGATACAGATTTCAAATGAAGTCAATATTGGGTGAAATCTATTTTGATATAATATGAGAGAGTCTGAACTTGGAATTTATTTAAACTAAAATTATCCTAATAAGAAAAATATATTCGAAATTTGATTTCAAATGCTTTAATCCAAAAAGAAATAGACCGAATGGCTTTTTTCGAGAATTGTTTAGCAGAATTTTGACTTGTTAAGATCGGAACTTGGATCTAACTCAACCCCAAAAGCTAGCTTCAAGAGGGGAGGATTGTCTAAGCCCATATATACAACTCTCAGGTATTTTATCCAACCGATGTGGGACAACTAACACACCCCCTCACGCCCAGGAATGAACATCTGGAACGTGAAGTTTACAAATGACCCAACTATGGGCAGAACGAGTGGTCCAACACATAACGGTGGAACCTGAGCTCTTATACCATGTTAAGATTGGAACTTGGACCTAACTCAACCCCAAAAGCTAGCTCAAGAGGGGAGGATTGTCCAAGCCCATATATACAACTTTCAGGTATTTTATCCAACCGATGTGGGACAACTAAGATGACTCAGTAGTCCGTCAATTGACTTGAATCTCTATAATTTCTTGTTTCTTGTTAAAGGGCTTGAGGTTTGGCACAAAGTTAACCAAAAGATGCTAAGTCAGTGGTACAATTAACTTAAACAGAGGAATCAAACGATGCAAAACAAGTGGTTTGGCTGGTAAAAGTATCAGGCAAATGTCAGAGACATGATGACCTGTAAAGACAACCTAGTTGGAAAATACAATCTAACAATTGATAGAAACACATTGACGAGGAAACTGTTGGGGAATTACACCCCCGAAGCGATGCCAACCACGATGATAATATAGTACCCAAAACTTGCGGAATAAAATAACCTATAAGAACACAAAGATTTACGTAGTTCACCCAATATAGGCTACGTCCACGGAGCACTGCAACTTTTATAACAGGAGAAATATTACAACAAGTGTATACACCAATACACTCAATATTTCTCACACTCCCAACACGAGTATACCGAGAAAATAATTTCTCTAACTCACACAAGAGAATTCCCGCACTCAAGAAAAAAATACTCTTTTTTTCTATATACTCTCTTTTTATCAAAGTTAAAAAGCTTTTGATTTTGGGATACCATAACTGAAGGAATTGAGCTCTATTTATAACTAATTCCCTCCAGCAACTTTCTTAACAAAACCGATGTGGGATGAAGGTTTATATTATTTTATTTAATACGTGGACCCCACCCTATTAAATAATCAAACCTAACAATTCTCCCACTTGAAGACTTGATTTCAATCATGTCTTCACACCATCAGTGCAGCAGCTCATACCTCCTTTGTTTATTCTTGCAGTCCAACTGAAGTTGAACACAACTTCAGTTTGTCAAGGGTTACCGTCTTCGTGAGCATATCGGCTGGATTTTTACTTCTAGGAATCTTCTCCAGCTTCAAGACTCCATCTTCCAGCTCTGATCTGATGAAATGGTACCTAACCTGTATATGCTTTGTCCTAGCATGATAAACAGGATTTTTTGCTAAATGAATAGCACTCTAACTGTCACAGTATAATGTGCTATCTTCAAGCTTCTGACCTAATTCCTCCAGAAAGGATTTCAACAATATCAACTCCTTGCTAGCTTCTGTAACTGCAACATACTCAGCCTCAGTAGTCGAAAGCGCAACAATCTTTTACAGCTTAGACACCCAGCTTACACCTGTACCACCTAATGTGAACACATATCCAGTAGTACTTTTCCTGCCATCCAGGTCACCATCCATATCGGCATCGACAAAACCCTGTAAGCCAAATTTTGATCTCCTGAAGCATAAAGAACAACTAGCAGTACCTTTCAAATACCTGAGAATCCACTTAACTGCTTCCCAGTGTTGCTTCCCTGGATAACTCATAAACCTACTCACAACTCCCACTGCATGTGCAATGTCTGGTCTTGTGCACACCATTGCATACATGAGGCTTCCGACAGCAGAAGCATAAGGAACCTTATTCATATAAGCCTGCTCCTGCTCCGTCGATGGTGATTGTGCTTTGGTTAGTTTGAAATGACGAGCCAAAGGAGTACTCACAGATTTAGCTTCATCCATTTTAAATCTGCTAACCACCTTTTTCACGTACTCTTCTTGAGATAACTTCAAGAATCCATTCACCCGGTCTCTGAAGATCTTCATTCCAACGATTTGCTTTGCAGCACCCAAATCCTTCATGGCAAATTCCTTTGATAAATCTTTCTTGAGTTTATCAATTTCTTCCAGACAAGCTCCAGCTATCAGCATGTCATCTACATATAGCAGTAGTATGATATAAGAACCGTCAAACTTTTTCACATAACAGCAGTGATCAGCTTGACACCTTAGGAACCCATTTTCACTCATGAATCCATCAAACTTCTTGTACCACTATCTTGGAGCTTGTTTGAGACCGTACAAGCTCTTCTGAAGTTTGCACACCATTTTCTCTTTTCCCCGTACTTCAAAGCCCTGTGGCTGCTTCATATAAATTTCTTCATCTAGGTCACCGTGAAGAAACGCAGTCTTTACATCCAACTGCTCCAAATGTAAGTCTTCCTTCGCCACTAGTCCAAGTACTGTCCTGATAGTGGTTAATTTAACCACCGGAGAGAAAATCTCGGTGTAATCACTTCCTTCCCTTTGTTGGAAGCCTTTTACAACAAGTCTTGCCTTGTATCGCCTGCTACCATCATGCTCTTCTTTTAACCGGTACACCCACTTGTTATGTAACACCTTTTTTCCTTGCGGAAGTTCTGTCAACTCTCACGTCTGATTGGATGACAGTGAATCCATCACATCTTCCATGGCCAACTCCCACTTGGTTGAATCATCATTTTGCATTGCCTCTTCATAGGTCTCCAGTTCACCTTTGTCTGTCAGCAAAATATAGTGAAGTGCAGGGGAGAATCTCTCAGGTGGTCTAATGGTTCTCAAAGATCTCCTGAGTTCAATCACTGGCGTTTGTGGGTCATCATCTTGTGCAGTTTCTTCTTCATCTTCCTGGTTACTGGTTTTCGATTCATTCATGGGAATATTTGTCAATGGCACTTCATCAGTCTTCTTGACTTCAGGACATTCATCTCCAGCTCCAATGTCTGACTTGTCCTTGTACAGAAGTTTCTCATTAAAGATTACATCCCTGCTCCGAATGATTTTCCGATTTTGGTCATCCCAGAAACGATAACCAAACTCATTATCTCAATAACCAATAAAGGAGCACTTCTTTGATTTCGGATCAAGTTTTGTTCTGCTTGCTGAATCAATATGAACATAGGATAGACATCCAAACACTTTCAAGAAAGAAAGAAAGGTTTACTTCTTTGCCGCTCCAAACATCTTCGGGTATTTTGTAGTCCAGTGGTACAGAAGGTCTTCTGTTGATCAGATATGCTGCAGTGTTAATAGCATCAGCCCAGAATGATTTTGGCAATCCAGAATGCAATCTCATGCTCCTTGCGCGTTCATTCAAGGTCCTGTTCATCCTTTCAGCTACACCATTATGTTGAGGTGTACCAGGAATTGTTTTCTCCATCTTGATCACATTCTGTACACAATATTTCTTGAACTCATCATCTTCATATTCTCCACCATTGTCAGACCGTAAGCACTTTACTTTCAAGTTGGTCTCATTTTCCACCATGGCTTTCCAGCTTTTAAAGGTCTCGTAAACATCAGATTTATTTTTCAGAAAATAAACCCAAACTTTTCTACTCGAATCGTCAATGAATGTGACATAGTATCTCGAGCCTCTAAGGGATGTCACAGGAGATGGTCCCCATACATCAGTATGAACCAGCTCCAACTTTGCTGCTTTCGGTTCTCTACCGCCTTTTAAAAAGCTCACCTTCTTTTGCTTTCCAAAGATACAACTTTCACATAGTTGGTGTTCAACAGTCTTTAATTCTGGTAGCTTTCCTTTTGACACCAACATCTTCATTCCCTTCTCACTCATGTGTCCAAGTCTACAATGCCATAGACTTGAATTGGCTCCAGCATCCACAGCTGCTAATGTGTCTCTGCAACGGGAAGTCATATACAGTGTTCCAGTTTTCTTTCCTCGAGCAACAATCATGGCTCCTTTGTTCACTTTCCAGGAACCATCACCGAAGGTCACATTATGGCCTTCATCATCGAGCGGTCCCACCGAGATCAGATTGCGTGTCACTTTTGGTACATGTCTGACTTTGTTGCTTTTCCAGACAGATCCATTTGACATCTTCATCCGTACATCACCCATACCAACAATTTCCAAGGGTTTTCCATCAGCCATGAAAACTTTTCCGTAATCGCCAGCGATGTAATTATCAAATACATCGCGATCACCAGTGGTATGAAACTAAGCTCCCGAGTCCATAACCCAAGAATCGACAGGGCTTTCCATGGATAATAGCAGAGCATCATGTACTGCATCAGTGACAGCATTGGCATTATTCTTCATTGATCTGCAGTTCTTTTTCAGGTGATCAGTCTCACCGNGTAAAGACGCTAGAAGAATAAGTGCCCTAATCTCATCATCAAATTTGATGTCCACCGATGTCAGCTGGGAGACAATCGTGTTGAATTCATTTATGTGTTTTGCCACCGAAGCACCTTCTCCCATCTTCAAGTTGAATAACTTCTTCATGAGATGTACTTTGTTGTTTGCCGATGGCTTCTCGTACATGTCTGATAGAATGGTCATCATCTCCTCTGTGGTTTTGGTCTCCGCCACGTTATGTGCCACGTTTTTTGTTAGGGTCAATCGTATGACACCTAAAACCTGTCGGTCAAGGAGCTCCCAATCATCATCCTCCATCTTTTCCGGTTTCTTTCCTGATAGAGGTTGATGCAGCTTCTTACTGTACAGATAATCTCTTATCTGTAACCGCCAGAACGAAAAATCTGTTCCGTCAAACTTGTTGATTCCTGGTCCCGATCCATCATCTCCGGCCATCACTTCTCTAGCCTTAGCAAAAAATATAAAAAATCTTTTCTGAAGTGGAAGATCAGACAAAGCTGCAACCACAGAGCATACTCAGAATTCTTAAGAATTTTCACAACAAGGCTCTGATACCAGTTGTTGGGGAATTACACCCCCGAAGCGATGCCAACCACGATGATAATATAGTACCCAAAACTTGCGGAATAAAATAACCTATAAGAACACAAAAATTTACGTGGTTCACCCAATATAGGCTACGTCCACGGAGCACTGCAACTTTTATAACATGAGACATATTACAACAAGTGTATACACCAATACATTCAATATTTCTCACACTCCCAACCCGAGTATACCGAGAAAATAATTTCTCTAACTCACACAAGAGAATTCCCGCACTCAAGAATAAAATACACTCTTTTTTTCTATATACTCTCTTTTTATCAAAGCTAAAAAGCTTTTGATTTTGGGATACAATAACTGAAGGAATTGAGCTCTATTTATAACTAATTCCCTACAGCAACTTTCTTAACAAAACCGACGTGGGATGAAGGTTTATATTATTTTATTTAATACGAGGGCCCCACCCTATTAAATAATCAAACCTAACAGAAACGGTAGAGGCAAATTTGAAGAGTGCCAGCTCGGCAGGGGCACGTGACAATCTTGTGTGCAATATCATTAGTTTAGTTTTCGTCGGTAACAATATCGACATGGCCAGGCGAGCAAGTTACCAATGTTTTTGAGATTCCTTTGGGGCGGGATGCCACACTATTGCAGCTAACAAATGACAACTTTGTTCCTTGTAGAATTGACGTTGGTGGACTTAGGTTCCATGAAACGAATTATTACTCTCAACTTAGTTGTATATGGCTTTTATGCTTTGAGGGAATCCTAAACTTATTTGCATGATGCATTGAAGCTTTCTCGAATGTGGAATCTTTTTCTGATTCACGTCCGACACGGAGTTTACACATTCACTCATTTGCTTTTTATGTCTCCAGATTTCTGAGAAATGGGACTATCCACCACTGCTTGATACTGAAAATGCATCCGATGAAATGATTAAGGTGCTTGCAGAACGTGGGTGGCAATTGATTCCTTTTTCCGACCAAGAAACTGAAGAAAGGAATAGAGCAGCAGGTTTACATGATGGCCATTCATCTATCTCCTGAACCAGCGACAGAGCTTTGTATGTGACACGTGCTCTTCCCTATGTTTTGAATCAAAAGCTTCATACTGCTTTGACATCCTGAATATTTCACTGTCCAAAAGATCCAGATATATCTTCATCAATATCGGGGACAACACCCCCTCTTGCGGAAGACCATGTCCTTTAGGAAAGCCCCAAACTCCATATTGAATACACTTTGCATCAAACATACTTCTGATATAGCGAATAGCCTAGGGTCTTCAATCTTTTCCTCCATGGATGATAGGAGTTAGAAAAGGATGCAATCATCAACTTCTTTTCTAATCGGCAGTGTGAACCATTAGTCGGACAAGGTATGCCTTTGCCGATATATTTCAAAGCAGACAAATGATACCTACCACTTCGAAAACCATGAGAAATCTGAGAGAAGTGAGGTCGATAAACGACTTCCAAAACTATTACGATGTCTTCTTGAACAACCCTTAATTTGAGTTTTGAGAAAACAAGTTCCAATATCTTTACCTCAGTCCCTCAGTTGAGATTAAGTATTGGCCTTGACATCAAAGTTTCCATGGACTATATCTTTTGGCAAGGACTCAAATGACAAGTTACCACTATCCACTATTAAATCCACATTCGAGGTCACCTTTATGCAATCATAAGCATCCTTGAGAGTATCTGGATCTGCAACCACTTCGGCTAGAAGGTCGTGAAATTTCCCGTTCTTGTACTGTTCTTTTACCTTCTTTATGCGCGTTTCAAGGAACCTCTTGACCTCTAATCGGGTTTTTGGTTTGGAATTTTGCTCAAGGACATTGTCAGATTCTTGATCCAAATAAGCCATACTAGCTACTAGCCAGATTCATTTTGGCATAAGAATATATTATACATGCTGTCGTCCCGTGCCACGCGATGCGTTCATACACATTAAATTTTTTATATTAAATAATATTTGTGTGAACTTCTAGATATTATATTAAAATATAAAAGTCACAAAATATTTTTATGATATGTTAGAGCTGATATAATCATTTTAAAATTAAAAAACATATATAAATATAAGGAATTATTGAATCTAAAATATCTGTTTATTTAAGTTTTTGCAGGAAAAAGCTCTTATGCCTATGTGTAATTAAATGTTTTACTATCCAAGAAAATATATATTATTCCATCTGAACAATTCATGGCTTGAGATGGGCTTAAGATTAGCCATTTTAATGGGCCATATTCTTATCTGGGCCCGAATGACTGATGCTACCACGGGTCAGGCCCAATTTATCATGTGATCGAATGGCTCCCACGTATATATGGGGCCCTGATAGATACAGCTCCCGCTGCGTCATCAACCTCAATCTCAATCTCTGGCCATTTTCCCATATTTTCCCACCATTTCTATTTCAGTCCAGAACTTCGTATTCTGTTTTTGCGAGCTGAAGTTGAATTCCAATACATTCCATGTCAATCAACGCGCACCACCAGAATCTTGTCTCTACCAGGTCATATCTTAATTTTTTGTTCGCATTTTTTTAGGATTAATCTGTACAATTTTTCCGTGTGTTGTTAAGGTTTCATACAGATTGGATCAGGTTGTGATTTCTGTCAGTTGGTTTCCCTTGGTTGATTTCTTGCTGTGGAGGTTACTTCTGTGTCGATTATATGAAGATTAAATTGTCTTGTGATGGAAATAATCTGTCTAGTGCTCAGAAATCCGGAGGCAGTGTCGTTGGTTCTTATCAAACTACTTGCTTTACTAACTATATACGTACTACTTGCTTTACTGATTATATAAGTTCCAGATGAAGTCCTTTGTCATTTGTGGTTGTGGCTCAGTCTTTTTGTTTGGCATTTGCAGCTGTTCAAATTCATGGTCTTCAGTCAAACCCATTAGAGCTTATTACTTCAATGGAAAAATCTCCGGATTGGATAACCTTATAATTTATCGTTGCTACTCGAGGAGGAAACATCAGAAAAGGATTTTACATGTGGAAAATAGCAAATTCAGTCCTAGCTGCAGGTTCCCAGATTTTAGAAAACATTCTAGTATCTTTCATAACATAAGAAGGATGGAATGTCTTCTGCCTTTTGCTTCTGCTGATGATGGCGTTACTGTGAATGGAAATTCCCAAGCGAGAACCAGCGATAATCTTGAGGAAATGAGATATAAACTGAATCAGTCCTTGCAGGATGAAGACTACAACACTGGCCTTGTTCAGTTATTACATGATTCTGCAAGGATATTTGAACTTGCTATCAAAGAGCAAAGCTCTTTATCAAAGACATCTTGGTTCTCACCTACTTGGCTTGGTGTAGACAAAAATGCTTGGGCCAAGGTTCTGTCTTATCAGGTTGGTGCAAAATGTAATTGAAACTTATTGAGTTGGTTTATGAAGCCTTCTTTTTCGTATGATTTATTTGTGTTTAGCATGGAATACTGAATACCGCATTTCAACTCTTTGACTGGTTTTGGAAAATCTTTAGTGTTTTCTTCATCGGAAGTTGTATTTTACTAGCATATTCACTGAAGTAGGACACTCTTTATCAAAATACGGTTTCATTTTATTAATGGTACGGTGACCTTGTCAAGTTGGTTAAATTAAGTTGACTGGGGGTGCAATTTAGGTACATTTACTGTTTGATTTGTTTCATCACCATCATAACATAAAAGGGTATACGATCTACCTCAAAAGGATAATAACCGACACTCATGTAAATTGGAAAGATATATTTTATATGATGGAAAAACACAACCATTATAGTTTTAGAGGACTATAAATCCAAATTCTAAGATATGGCTTGTTCCTTTTTGACAATTTTTGTCCTTTCTTCAACTGTCTTCTATAAACAGCATTGCTAACTGTATCGTCGCTTTTCTTGAGCTCATACCACTTCATTTACCTAGTGCTTTAATTCCGTATTAATGATAGTATTGACTTTTGGTATTCAATGGGTTCTGAATCAAATGAATATGTTGGACTAATCGTTGTTGAATCCTGGATTCAGACAATATAATTGGTTACTATCTAAAACATTCACATTATGAACTCTCAAGATGTGGTAGTAAATAGCAGTTAAATAATCCATTTTAAGTTTCTTTTAGCGTTCCTTTTTGAGCAAACTCATTATAATGTAACGAGGCTTAGAATTTACTGTTCTTTGTGTTTGCTCGTGTATCATACTTTTTTTAATGATTATATATGTCCACTTGAGAATCGTCCAAGTTTTGAAATTTATCCATTAAAATGTCTTTAGATGAATGAGTAGAATTACTCAAGTTTTCAAGATAAAATTGTGAATTCTCAGTTGCTGCACAATGAGAATTTAATTATTGCTTTTGGATCACTTTTCTGATGGTTACTATGGCAAAACTTATCGCCTGTTTCTCAAGATATATTGCATATATTAAAATCGAGAAATGAAAGGTTGTTTTGTTCATTAGATTATTTTGGGAGGGTAAATATATTTACGTGAAAGTAGAGTAGAATCTTCTTATTTTGCTCACTTGTACTATTTTCTGGCTTCATTATGACATACATTGTATGTCTATCGCATTTGGATTGTTTCTAACATTCTAAAGTTACATATATGACATCCATGTAGTGGTAATCACTTGTCCTCTGGCGGTTATCCAAAGCAAGTGTGAGAACTGGACCTTGCATTCATGCTTTAGAATTTTGTAGATGACGTGTTATTTATTTTGAAAAACTTTCATGTCCAGTTTTCATACTTTTAGTTGGGTTTTCTTTGTGAAACTCACATATATGTTTGACAAACGTGTCATTATTATGAACAAGGAGAACATCTGTTAAGGGGAATGTGATTTGTTATTCTTTTTTTGGCATTATTTTTTGTTTAGGTTGGCTAAAGATTTATAACTTTTTCAGGCGTCTGTGTATTCACTTCTGTGTGCAGCTAATGAGATTTCATCTCGAGGAGATGGTAGATACAGAGATATCAATGTATTTGTCCAAAGAAGGTATGGGTTCATTTTATCATAGAGACCATTGTCAGTGCTTTACCCGGATGATGATTTTTCAAAGACTTGTGGCTATTTATGAGCTTTTTAATTACTCATTTAAGTTGTCCTGGGCTAACACTGATTGACCTGGTAGTTTATTGTTTTGGTTCCCCGTTATGGTTTGTGTTAGGGACGGTTTACTGGGAAATAATTGAGCTCAGGAATGTTACCTACCTTGAGTGATTCGTGTACTTTCTACCTATGTTCGTGGTGGTGAATTTGAGGCTCACTGGAGAGAATATCTCTCGATCTCTTAGACGATTCAAGACTCGTTAAAGACAACTTTTCAATCTTTTTAACAATTATCTTTGAAAAAATTCTAGTTTTTTTATTATTCCAAATCCATTCCGTACATAGACAAGTTTTGGACTGAGGTGATCACTCGAAGTCCCAAGAATAAAGACTAGCTAACCTATAATTTGTCTCATGCTTTTGCATATGGGATAATGATGGATGTCCTTATTTGAAAAGTAGTAAACCAAAAAATTAAAGTAAACAAGCTAGAATCCAATCTGATGAAGTAACTAGGTTCTCTATCCATTATCCTTAAATTTCCTAGACGTGCTGTTAGTAGGCCGGATCTGTGTATAATGTCTCTGACCCCATTGGTGATCCTAACACTTATTTTAGGATTCCTTTTTTTTTTGTGATTTAGACAAATAATTTTGAATGGTCAATGATGAAAAAAAAATCATTTTGTTCCTTTTTTCAAGATATGTTTTCATGTTAATCTTATGGAAACAATCTGACTTGGTGCCAAAAAGAAAGAAACACCAAATTTAGAAAACTCTGGCATATTTATTATTTCTTCTACTGAGGTAAAAAAGAAAAAATAACGAGTTGATTCACTTTGACCACTTTTTATTGGTTTCAATTTCTTTTCCTTTTGCTGGGTTACTTTTTGGCTTGTGGAATTATTGATCTTGGGAGAAACTGTTATGTTGTCCTCCAATGTGCAGTGACTGCCAAGCATATGATATTTGACCTTAAAATTTTTTATGTTTCACATGGTAAAATGTTCTACATGTTTCTTATTTTGATTATATTGTTCTATAGATTCAAGTAAACAAATGTAGTGTCTGACATTCCTCGTGTTGTTAAATTGCTAAAGGGCCATGGAGGAGGTAAGAGGACGGAAAACGAGAAATAACGGAGTTAAGGAATAGTCTTTTACTTGATTTAGTAGATAATTACTCTTTGATGTTGCTCATTGAAACTGCATTTAAATAGCAGTTAAAACACCAACGCCGGAGTACAGTGTTCGGTCATATTACCTGATGTGGATCTTGAGTTTGCAAATGGTACTTTACTTGAATCTATCGACAACGGTAGATATCAAGGAACTCAACATTCCACTTCTTTGAGAATCTGCTCTTGAGAGATTGCCATTTTTAAAAGAGAATGATAAGGCAGTTGCTAAAATGCCAAAAATAGGATTGCTTTCCCTTAAAAACGGTATGATAGGAAGTGATTGACATGAGTTGTTATATAGTGTTGATTGGTAGCAAGTTGTTGATGAAAAACAGAGTGCAATACACGAGAAGGTTTACATGCCGTTATAAAAATTCTCTCTTATTTTTTTGTAATGCCTCTGCTTCCACTGTAAGTATTTGCTAGGAAACTGCTCAACTTTCTTATGCGACTCTCTATGTTTGTATGGATTTGTGCCAGAAAAAAGGTAAGACACCACTATTATCTTAGCTTGTGCCTTTGCAAGTGCAAAAGAATACATAGGCTTCTAGACTAATGTTAGTTTACTTCAACCGTACGTCTCCTCTTGGGCCTTTCTACAACTTCCGTAATGTTTATGGCCATGCAGCCTTCGATCAATCTAGACCATAAATCGATTATTTAATGAAAAAACTAGACAGAGGTGAATCTCTCTTATGTTTTCTTCTATAGTTCCGGTTCTTATTAATTTGCTTTTTTCCTTTTTTTTCCTTTCTTTGACATAACAGTGATCCCTTGTGTGTTGCAGTTGACCTTGTATATTGCAGAATATTAGTTGAATTTTTATTGCATGCTTGATGATAAATGTGATTTATTTTTGTTTTATTTTGTTCTATTTTTTTTCCTGCAATCCACCAGATTTCAAGCGAGTTAGTTCCCTGTCATTTTTATATGTTTATAAAGATAATCTAATGTTTATATTATGGTTATAATGTAGCTTATCTCGTCAATCCGCTCCTTTGGAGAATGTAATTAGAGAGAAGTTAGCCAAACAAGCTGGAGTGTTTGACCGATTTTGGTCAGAGCAAGTGCCAACTGCGGTGACCAGTTTTGTTGGTTATTTTGAAAAGGATAAGTGCTTTGCTGCTGTTACTTTAGTGTAAGTGTGTTTGTATCCAATGAAACCTATATGTATCTATATGAGAACAGTGAAAAGGGTTTATGAGTTTTTAACTGCTTTTCAGGTACAGGAAAGACTTATCCTCAAATTCAGGCAATTCAAGTGACATCTCCCTTCTCATGCTTGCACTTAGTTGCATTGCAGCAATTGCAAAACTTGGACCAACGAAGGTTTCGTGTGCTCAATTCTTTTCCGTTATTCCTGATATAACTGGTAGATTGATGGACATGTTGGTTGAATTTGTTCCTGTTGGCCAAGCTTATTATTCAATCAAGGAAATTGGCCTGCATAGAGAATTCCTTGTTCATTTTGGTCCCCGAGCTGCATCTTGTAGAATGAAAAATGATTTTGATGCTGAAGAGATCATATTTTGGGTGAGTCTAGTACAAAAGCAGCTGCAGCGAGCTATAGATCGGGAGAGAATTTGGTCCAGACTCACTACCTGTGAAAGTATTGAGGTCAGCCTATTCTATATTCCTTGTATTTCAATAATTTTTAAAGTATCTAAAGTTTATGTTTAAGAGTTTGATGCCACGCTTGAACAAAGTTTCTCTATCTGAACATGTAAGGTTCTTTGAACTATTTGGGAAATTATTTTTGGCTGCCTGCTCCTTGTAATGTGCAATTCTCAAAGTTTTTTTTTATTGCTGCAACTTTTTTCGGCCTTTCTATAGTATATACTAGGTGCAAATGAATCGAACCGAATCGCAAGATTTTAAATACGGTTCGAAAAATATTTGATTCGTAATCGAATTATTGAGTTCGATCTGAATTCGAACATGTTCAAACTATTTTTTAAGTTTAACTCAACCCCATTTTATTTTGTTTCGTATCTCACGAGTTTAAAATTTTGTTAATATAATATAATTATATAGTAAATAAAAATATCGAACTTTTCGAATATTTATTTTCAAGAAATTTCATGAATAGATTGCGAACATGTTTGAATCTTTCCGGTCAAACTTGATCTCGAGCCCAAAATTTTAAAATATTCGAACTTAAAAAATGAGCTCGAGGCCAAATTCGAGCCTTAAAATTCTCTTTTATTCGGCTCGATTTGGTTCGTTTACATCCCAATGTATAAATAGCGTGTGACTGGTTCCTAAAGCATCGAATATGGTTGAGAATTCAATAAGGCTTTTATAAAATTTTGGCTATCCCCGCCAGTTTTCAATTGAAATATGATTTCTGTGATGGAGCATCCAGCGATTTAGCAACACTCTGGAGATTAAGGCAGAAGATTGAGTCTCATAATTACTTTTGCTGGTTAGCGAGTAGCCTTGTGCCTGTTCTTAGAAAGGTTTTAAGGGAACTTTTTAAATTCCTTTTTTACTTTGAAAAATATGTTTCGTTGTTCCATTCTGGTATCCTGAACACATTTTTCTGTCGTATTTCAGGTTTTGGAGAGGGATTTGGCCGTATTTGGGTTCTTCATTGCGTTAGGAAGAAGCACACAGTCATTTCTATTTGCTAATGGTTTTGAAAACATGGATGAACCTATTGAAGGATTAATACGGTGTGCTGAAGCACTCCTTTTCACTTAAAATGTTGATTCATGATTTCACGTGTCTTTACCTTACCCTTCTCGAAACAGATATCTCATTGGTGGCAGTGTTTTATACTATCCTCAGTTGTCAGCAATAAGTTCTTATCAACTTTATGTGGAGGTTAGCATTCATAATAAATCAGAGGGATGATAAGTTGTATGATTCATACAACTTAAGAGGGTCTGTGTGACAGGTTGTGTGTGAAGAGCTGGACTGGCTTCCTTTTTATCCTGGTAGCAGTAGTACCTCCAAACCTACCTTCGGAAACAAACATAAAGACGGTCCACCAAATACCGAAGCTATTCCCGTTGTATTAGATGTATGCTCTCACTGGATCCAGAGCTTTATTAAGTACAGTAAATGGTTAGAGAATCCATCTAACGTTAAGGCAGCGAGATTTCTTTCCAAAGGGTATCCAATATTTTTTACTTTCCAATTCATTATATGGAATTTCCAATGCTTTGACAAATAATGTCATCTTTGTTCGTTATCTCAGGCACGAGAAGTTAAAAGCATGCATGAAAGAGCTGGGAATACAGAAGTAAGTTAAAGGAGGGAAAGAAATCCTGAGATACTCTTTCTCTCTCTCTCTCTCTAAATGTGTTGGCGCACTTGAAATAGAAGAAGTTCCGATGTTTGATTTTCTTACTAACTCTCCAAATACATTCTTGAAGCTTTGCTGTATAGTGGCAAAAACACGTGTCTACTTTAAATGGATTGATGAAAGAACCAATGTTCATATTGCTCNTGAGTGGATTAATAAGGATAGATTAATAGTCAAATATTTATCGTTAAAATTTTAAGATGTTTTAATAATCATTTTGACCCGGTTTAAGATCCAATTTTATGGATAACTATTTGATCAATAGTATTGGATCTTAAACCGGGTCAAAATGATTATTAAAACATCTTAAAATTTTAACGATAAATATTTGACTATTAATCTATCCTTATTAATCCACTCAACCAAACACACCCTTGATGTAAGATGTTGAGATTGCTCTCAGAAAACTGCTAAACATCTGGAGAAAGATATTTATTTGGAAAGACATTGTAAATGGCCATGCTTATACAGATGTCCCTCACAGCATCTATAGCTGGAGCAATAAATCGATTGGCTTGATTGCATCATTCTTTGAAGGACAAATAGATCATATGGATCTTTTTGGCTCAATTGAATATATACTTTGGTTGCCACTCAAAATAAAACACTTGGAAAATCATAATTGAAAATTTTGTTATTGTCTCTTACATATGATAGCCAACAATCCCATAGAAAGTTTTGATTGATTTTCGGAATTTATTCGGTTATTAATTAAACTGGCTCCAGTTCATGGCCAAGTTATTTTTCTCTCACTTTGAAAGGAGGCATGCTTAATGAATCAGTAGTTTGAAGGAAAATATTATTTTATTAAATTATTGGAATTTATATGCAGAATTGTTGAACGGGATCATTCAGGGGTTGATAAGGAGTCTGAATCGTTTGATAAGGTAGTTTGCAATTGTGCTGTCTACGCTCTTTAAAATTGTATTTTTACATTAATATGAACGGTGAAAATTAGAATTTTTGTTTCCTTGTGTTTTGAAGTAAATTCTTAACAATTAAAATTTTAATATGTTGTAAACATCTCAATATCCATCAGAATATCCGTTTGCACTAACAAGTGATGTTAGTGAAGGGGTTCACCATTGGAGTGGATTTTAACTTCTTTTGTTCGTAGTTGCTCATTGCACGACTTGAGCTTTTCTGAGTCCTTTTTCCGCTTGTTTTATAATTTGCATTGATTTGAATCACTTCGACATGTAGGAAACTGCTGCTTCTGATAGCTTTATGTTTTCATTGTTATTTACTTCACTGACGTGTATAGTTTGTTGATTTATGTGTTTGAACCATATTATTTCTACATTTTGGACTTGAACTACAAAAAGTAATTGCGATTATGCTCTGATGTTTTGGATTTTCTCCTAGGCATTGGAGAGCGTTGAAGGAGCTCTTTTACGGCTTGAAGAATTACTCCAGGAGTTGCATTTGTCAAGCTCTAGTTCTGGAAAGGAGCATTTGAAAGCTGCGTGTTCAGACCTTGAAAGGATTCGGAGACTGAAGAAAGAGGCTGAATTTCTTGAGGCATCTTTTAGAGCCAAGGCAGCTTCTCTTCAGCAGGTATCTGCTGAAATCCTCTATGGCTGTTGGCCCACCAAAAATTTATTGAAATATGGCTATAAATACTTCCTCTGTGCCATATGGTCTGTTTGCCCCAAGAATGGATTGCGCAGTTTGGTTCAGATGGTATATTTTTTGCTTATTCCAAGGATCTCGGTTTTGGAACGAAAGCTTTTGGATAGAGGCAAAGCCGAAAATTGGGATATTCCTTCTTTTGATTAAATGGCTGGTCTATGAATGATGATTGATATGACATTTCATGCATATTGAATTGTTAAGAATCGCAAATGCAATTTTTAGTATCATAAAGCTATCAACGTAGAAGAGTCAAGAAAATATTCAGTACCTCGTACTTTGAACTGATTTTCATATTAGTCAATTAATCGGGATATCTTCTTTGTTTGTGAGCTCTCTCAAAGTATTTAGCATTTCAGTTCGTGTAACTTAATCGTCCTTATCATATTGGACCAGTCTTTCAATTTTATTTGTAAATTTCCATTTCTTCTGTTTCGATCTACTAGAGTGATGATGTATGTAGCTCTGCAACTTCGACTGATGAGAAGAGACAATATTCCAGGGGAAAAGGGAATAATTCTAACGAAGAAATTGATAGGAACAGAAGGTTTGAGACTTCTCAGATAATCTTTCTTATTTTATCCCTTCTTTCAATTTTTTTTTGTATTTATGTAAACTTGCTGGATTTTGTGTTAGTATCTTTCTCTTTTTTCCTTGGCAGGTCATATG
Source organism: Primulina huaijiensis (assembly GCF_012295235.1). Classification (NCBI taxonomy): domain Eukaryota; kingdom Viridiplantae; phylum Streptophyta; class Magnoliopsida; order Lamiales; family Gesneriaceae; genus Primulina; species Primulina huaijiensis. The sequence continues at coordinate 22,903,029 of NC_133306.1, forward strand.
GATTATGGAATTTCTTTGATGGAAGCCCAACCAAATCCTCTGATCTGAACTCCTCATCTGCTGATGAAAGTGTGCGTCCGACATTGATTTTGCAACTAATCATATATGTGTATATATTCTGCATTTGATTTTATATGATCCCTAGATCTTTTTCAAAGTTGGTGACTAATTTGGAGCCTTTTATGATTGTTATTTGCCCTGCTAGGTGCTGCAGTTCACCATTTAACTATAGATTTTGTCGGCAGTGCATAGATTAGACTTCTGAACCTGTAGATTTTACTTGATCTTTCGTTGGACTTGGGCCCCAACAACTGGTTTAATACCAAATAATTTAATGCGCCCAAATAACATTCTTTTATTTTACAGACACTATGTCCATCATTTTATGTTCCAGGGCTAGGTTTAGCCTTGGTATCTTTGTGTGCAAATTGTTTATATTTTCATTTGATACGTAACTCCACTTTGCATGTACTGAGATCCAGAGCATACCCCAAACGAAATTCACATATTTTAAAAGCATATTCCTTTAAGAAGTATGAACTATAGTTTGACTACCACTGGCCTACTTATAGCTATAGAAAATATTAAATGACTCATGCTGCTGAATTAAAAGTAATCACTCGTCTCTGGAAAAACTGGTTTGTTAATGATGTCCCAACTTTCTTGTTTGGTCGCACTGCAGATTGATGAGTACTTTGAACAAAATACTGTAAGTAATGACATAGCGGACTCAGAATCCAAAGAAATTCAGCGCTTTGAACTATTACGAAGCGAATTGATGGAACTTGAGAAACGTGTTCAAGAGAGCACCAATCGATGCGTATATGAGGAGGTACACATTGATTTTCCTGCCAGGATAATTATTGAGCATGATAGGCTATTTCTAATGGTTATAATCTATGTTCCTAATATCAAAACTTGATGCTACATTATGTCTCTTTTATAACAATAGTGCTTGTTCTCTCCAACTTTTGGGGCAATCAATACTGAGAGTTAAAGTCTTCAATTTTAGTTGGTATTAAAAAATAATTAGTTGGGTTTGGCTTTCTTTGAAATAAGAGAGGGTATTTACTTTTTGATACCTTACAGTTGACTTATTTTATTTGTTATCGAAGCTGTGGTTTCGCCTTGTGATTGGTTGATCAGAGTTGGAGTAAGATCTGCTACTTTAGTGCCTACTTAACATAAAAATTAAAACAAAAACAAGAAAATACCTGGTTGTGTGAAAGATATGGCATATGCACTATGATCTTGACAGACTTCTGCTTGAAGCAGTCTGAAGTCTGAACGGCCTTCCAAAGTTGTCAAATACTAGGTAGACTGATCTTTATTACCTACTTCTACTTGATGAAAAGCATGTCATCTGTGTCCAAACCAAAAGTCCTTAGGTATGTTTTTCGATTGGTTCGATGTTTCTAGTTTATAGTTTTTTTTAAATGAAAATCACACAGATTCTCCCAAATGAAGGGCTGAGCCATTCAAGAAAGAGAAAAAAGTACCCTGTTCACAAACCGTGTTTTCTTAGTGCATCGTGTGTGTGGCAGATTATAAATGTTTGGTGATAAACTCTTTCTAATTGCCTACATTTTTTGGTCTTGAATTAGTGGCCTGAAGGCCCTATACCAAGCATCTGATATTATATGATCTGGTGTGAACTTCATCATTTATCCATCTCTTCCAGTGTGTTGTTAAGATGTTTTTTTATCAACAAGCATTTAGGTTCCTGGTTTAGTTGATGAGATTCATCAACTGCATTTATCCAGGAGGAAACACAGGTGAAAGATGGCACATTCAGACACAGTAATGATCCTAGAGCTGCTGGAGTGGATCAGGTTCAGAAGAAAGACAGTATCATTAATAAATCACTGGATAAACTGAAAGAAACAAGCATGGTAATTTTATCTTCTTCCTGTATATGTGACTGATAAACCTAACCATGCATTTGGTTTGCCTGATTTGCTTATTACAGGGTTCCTTATTTCTTTTCCTAAAAAAGTCCACAAACATACCCTCTTTACCTGCCTTTCTTGTTATAGTTGTCAGCTGAAATGGTATTCCTGGACTTCAAATCAAATGATGTATTATTGAAATTTCTCAATACTCGTGCTTTTGCCCCAGATTAGGAAACATAATATTGTACGTCACTGGTTTGACAAAACACATTAGGAGATGAATGTTGAGTGCATATGTTCTGCCCTATGCGTGCTGTTCTGGTATAAAAAATTTTAATGTTCACGAACAGGATGTTCTGCAAGGCACTCAGCTTCTAGCCGTTGATGTTGTTGCTGCCATGGACCTGCTTAGGCGGAGCCTGATAGGGGATGAACTAGCAGAAAAAGAAAAGCAGGCACTCCGAAGGACATTGACTGATTTGGCATCTGTTGTTCCAATTGGTTTTCTTATGCTCCTCCCGGTAAGCAAGGAAGACTTTTTGTTTAATGGTGCTCTGCCATGGATCATGCTTGTCTTGTTTTGGTCGAGTAAGGTTGGGGATTTATCTGTGTGAATCTACTTGGTCAATAATATCTACTGTATCGGTCTATTTTTGAATTGTTGTGTTTGTGCGTGGGAAAATGTTTGCAAACCGAAAGAATGAGGGGGCTTGGGCATTGGGAACATATGTTTGAGAAATAGAGCACTTTTGGGGAAGTGATGGAGATATTGGGTAGCAGTTATGGAAGAAGATTATTGTGAGCAAATATGAGATGTAATAAAATGGATGAGATGCGGGTTTAGCAAGAAATGTTACATTCAGAAGTCCATGGAAATTTATTTTTAGAACTTACCCGGCTTTTCATCAATTAATGAGGCAGTAGCTAAATGGGGGATATTATTAGATTTTGGGAGGATAAGTGGTGGGTAGACTATCTTTTAAAGACCTCTATCCATCTGTATTTCAGATTTCTACACTTCATAACAAGCTTATTATTCAGTTCATTAAAGAAGAGGAAGCTCGTTTTTCTTTATCATTGGTTTTGCACTTCAGAAGGGATCTGAACGACGAGGAAATGATTGAGTCGAGTTCTTTGTCAGGGTTTTTTTGGATAATGTTTGGTTGGATGTAGACGGTGTAGATATAAGGGTTTGAGATGGGATTCTTTAGGGTCTTTCTGATAAATCTTTTTATGAATCTTTCTTCCCGATCATTGACTTTCCTCCATTTCTTTTTCAATTTATTTTGAAAGTACTGGTCTCACGTAAGGTTCAAGTATTCTCGTGGACTATGCTCGGGGTAAATTGCCAATTTGATATGTGTTGCAAAAGAGATGGTCTTCATGTGCAATATGAGACTGAGGATCTTATGCTTATGCATTGTCTATTCACGACTAGTATTTGGTCCAAATCTCTGGAGGAGTTTGGTTTGGTGTGCGTTGCTCCAAGATCAGCACGTGTATTGTTTGTTTTAGATATTGGTTGCGATATTGGCAAGAGAGGCAGTGTTTTTTGGATTGTGACAGTCCATTGTATCTTTTGGTAATCTAGCTGAAGCGAATCGGCAGAAGATTCTTGTCCGTCCTTTTTAACTATTATATTTTATCATCCTCATATAATATTGTTTCTCATAAAAAAATTGCTCGAGTTAGTTAAATGTATGATTGACCATTCACGGGCACACAAAGGTTATTCCTTACCATTAAAAAATAAATATTTATTCTCATAGAAAATATAAGCATGGGTATTAAAGGGCTTGTATTTTCAAATAGAATAACTGAGAGCCTCTCTGCTACCTTACATAGATTTCTCTGTAGTAGGCCCTCTTGCTCAATCCCCATCTAATATTTGCGTATGGATATCTCTTCCCGGCAATGATTCTCTGCACATCCTATTATAATGATATTATGCACATGATTGGGATGGAAATTCTCCTGTTCCATGGAAAAAAGTGCTTGGCTAATTTTCATTGCTCTTGTTTTTGGGTTTTGAGCAGGATAAGCCTGTGTGATGACAAAGTTTCAGTAGTTTTACCCTTTTATAGGCTGCGTAAGGTAAGGGTAAAATCAATTGGAAAAGGGATTAAGGCAGTCACTTGCGTGATTGCAATATGTTCATCTCGGAACTTACCAAGTCAAAATAAAAATTACTTCATATTTGGTAAACGGTTTACATGGTCGTAGATACAAAGGTCTTTGCTTTCTTCTCCTGGAACTTGATTTCGGATGAGCTGGTGCTGATGCATATATACTACAGGTGACGGCAGTTGGTCATGCTGCCATGTTGGCTGCAATTCAAAGATACGCACCAGCATTGGTATGTATAATCGAATTCTCTGATAGTTTCTTTCAATTAGAGTGTAGAATCCCAACCTAAGAAAATATTTTATTTGGTCCCTGGCAGATACCTTCCACATACGGACATGACAGGCTGGACCTCTTGAGGAAGGTTGAGAAAGTGAAGGAACTGGAGGAGGAGGCAAGCCTCGACGAAACTTCCGAGGAATAACCAAATTCACCACGCCTTCCGTCCATACCACATCAGACCGGTCGTCTTTTTCATGTAATTGGCCTTGTTCTAAATCCCATCTTCATTAACTCAGCGTATAGAAGTTCATTCCATGTGTCCGGCACTCCAGGTAGGCACCAATGGCTGCAATCTTGTGGAGCATTTTCTGGTGTACCTGGTTCACGATTACTAGATGGGTGTCCATCTTTTCTTAATTCTGTTAAGTACGTGATGTTCAATAAACAGGCCTTTCTTTTTGCACTTTTCATTTGTTCGACTACCTCGTATGTAAATATATTGTTCAATGGCTCAGGTTCCAGCTTTGTGTAGTCTGTTTCTGGCTTTGTACTTGTGTTGCAATATCCACCTTGGTTCCATTCTCCGCCCCTGCAAAAATGACTTGTCATTTTCAAGTTCTCATAGTTTATTGCCAAGGTTGGTATCTGCACCTTAGATGTATGAAGGAAATGACCTTGTAAAATAAATAGAAATTTTTTGACAGTTTACCTGTAATGTACTGGTGAATAGCTGCGTAAGAACACATAACTCTTCTCTGGCTCTAAACTCTGCATCACCCATAACTTCAATGTGTTGAGGGATCTCCGAAAAGCTTCCATCACATCCATTGTCATGTTAACGTGCTCCCCTTCCTGGAAATAAAACCCCCTGATAGGAATAAAAAATAAATAAGAAACACCAAATGGAATACACATAGCCGTACATTTTGGAACAAGGATTTGGGGTTTACAAGTTTGGATGATTGTGCATCTTAGTCACTGGAAATAGGGCGTAAATTAATCGAGTTGACTTAAACATCATTCTAATTGTATTTGAATTTATCGAGCTCAACCGTTTATATAAGTTCTTGATAACTGAGAAATTCTAGCTCACGAGCTCAAGTTATGATGAGTTTTTTTTATTATCATTAAAACTCAGTAGTTAAGTTTGCACCAAAAGAGTAGAGTTCAAGCTGGCAACTCCAAGTTGACATGAAGCCAAGTTTAGAGGTTTGAGCGGGTTCAAAAATTTTGAGGTCAAGCTTAAATGTGAGAAAAATAGGTTGTATTTGATCAATTCGATTTGTTAGCACCCCTATTAGTCGCATGTGCAAAATCTTTGGTTTTGTATGTTACGTACGACTTTACTGTTTTATCTTGATTCCACCAATGACCAGCATTGAATATAAGAACATCAGCCCCGACCCATTTCTGAGAAAACCAGTGCAGTTTGTCGATGCGAATCACTCCCCGGACTTCTTTTGATGCATTCTTTGGTGCCCGGGCGATCATTACCAGGTAAGGCAATCTGTAGTATTGTACAGTGAGATTGTATTCTTGGAACTTGATTGAGAGAAATCCATCATGTTTTGTTATTGGACTCCCAGATTCTTCATATACTGTGGATATATTAGAAACTCCTTGTGTCAACATGCATATTAGAGACTCCCATTGGTTTCTGCCGATGGAGTCCCCGGCGAAAACTATCCGACTGTTTCGGAAGTCATTTGCATCGAATCTGCAGCATATGTTTGATTGAAAATTTTGAAATAATGGGGACAAATGCATCAGGTTAACTTCAACACACGAGGGAGTAAATCAAAATACAAGAAATGCAAATTTTTTTCTTTCAAAATTGTATTTCATTATCCTATAAAAAATCTTTCATTTAAATTAAACTGTTTGTCACACTCTAAAGAAATGTTTTTATTATGTTCCAAGTTGGTGCACGTGCTATATTAACTTAAAACACATTCAACAACTATTTTAAAAACCTAATTAACCCATAATCCTATGACAAGATATGATATTTTAAAAATTAGGTCAATGCATTAATATGAAATAAAATATATCCAAAGTACTATTCAAGTAAAAGAATATGTCAAAAGGTAAATAGTGAATTTATAGAAATGAAATGCGTAAAGTTTGAAACATATCTTCTATTGTGAGAAGAGAACAGCAGAACAAAATTTAGTTTTAGGTAAGTTTTAAGAGCTTTCACAATAAGGTGAACTAGTGATCAAATATAAAGCTTTTGTTCATTAAAGAAATAAATATAATTTATTGAAAAAGATGTACAAAATTTAAATTTTTTTTTTCAGCTAAGATCTACCCCGAGTAGCTAGCCATAGTTTCGGTCACTCTTAACAATCCTCGTACGTATCTTCTTTTCTATAATCATTGTTTTTTTTTTCTTTCTATTTTTGAACAATTATATCTTGTCTTTAGTAGTTTGATTTCATGACACCGATTAGTTTTTACGGAATTACCTTATCAATTTAGATAACTATCTTTTTCATATAATTTACTCATAATTATAAGTCTATAATATTTAATCCGTTTTAAAAATTCAAATATGAACATTATCTCTACAAATTATATATTTAATATAATTGAATTATTGTTATTCAGATAATAATTAACAATCATAACAAAATTTTGTTAATTAACTCGATCTGTTAATAATCATGATCATGATTCATATTTATACTATATATAAAGGTTGAGGTCCTTAGTAGTCCAATTTTGTGATATCAATTAACTTTTTCAAAAATACCTCGTCCATTTAAATAAGTAATATTTTTCATATAATTTACTCATAACTACAATATTTATTCATCTTTAAAAATTCACAATTTCACATATTATCTCTACAAATTACATATTTAATTTATCGCATTATCGTTATCCAAATAATAATAAAAATATAACAAAATTTTATTAATTAACTCGATCTATTGATGATTATGATCATGATTTATATATGTAATAGTTATTATTTTACACATACATCGCGTGTGCGTCGTTAACTAGTATCATGTTATCGTTGCATCGTAGGAATTATGACGAAGCTAAATCAAAATCTTTGATCCAATAGTTTCACATATTTGTTAAACTCATAACCAAGAAATCATTGTCAAGCATTATCAATCCAGCCCTTATAGAAAAAATCAAGAAAGCCCTATATATATTCATTTCTTCATATACATATGCATATATACACACACAACACATATATGCATACCTTGGAAGATTACAATTTTGGGGTTGCCATCTCCATTTCTGGTAATCCAAATCCTTTCTCCCACTCCTTTGGCATCTGAATCCAGGATCTAAGAAAGGGCAATCTTCATTATATCCTTTCTGGGGCTGAGTTTCATCCCAAACCCACTTCCCATAAGAATAATCACAAGTTTTTCCAGGTATTATTTGGGATAAGAAATCAACGTTGAAAAGATACCTTGGCTGCAACGGGATTAGGATTTTGTAGCAGACAATGGGAGCGAGGATCAAGAATACAAATAATATTGGTTGACTTAGATCTTTCTTGAACATTGGATGGGATAAAAAGCCTAGGCTTTGTTGCATGGAGGATGGAGAAGAAAGAAAGGATACATGTCGGGTTGAAGATTTCTTTGAAGGATCTATTTTGTTGGAGGGGGAGTGGGGAATTTATGGTTGTCAAAATTTAGATAAATATCTCACAATATTTTTAAATCGCGTAATTACGGAATATTACATGTTCAAGGTGTTAATTTGATGGCTTTCTTTAAAGGATATATATATAGAAGATTAAAAAAAATACATATTCTTAAACACGGAAAACTACTCGACAACTAAGTAAAATTAATGTAAATATTGAAGATGGTAAAAACCATCAAATTAACGCCTTGAACATATAATATTCTATATATATAAATTAAGTATTTTTTTTCCCAAATTTTTCATTGAATTCGTCGAGATACAAGTGTAATAATCTCCAAAAAAAAATTTTATTCTCAAAATATATAAATTTTTTATAATTATAGAATCCGCAACCATTACTTTATTATATTATCATATTTTTCTACTTGTATAGTGGTTAAAATAGAAGGTTTGAAAATGTGAGTTTTTGGGTTTTAATTGACTTGTTCAATCTATTAAATATACAAATTACGTAAGTTTGATTTACATTGGACCCAACAATCACGACACAATAATTGTACTTTTTACAATAAATGAGAATCAAGCATATGACATTTGTTCTAATATCAATTATACGACTGATCGTTTGTCGTTTTACCAAAAATTACAGCTAGTGTTAACGTTGCAACTCAATCTTTTAAACCACACATCAATCCATGACATGTAATTGTAGGACAAAGCGCTTGTAGTTTTACCAAAAATTATAGCCGGTGGCAACGTTGCAATTCAAATCTTTTAAACCACACAACAGTTCAAACGTTACGTTTCGATTGTTAATCCAACAGAAATAATTATTACACCTAACGCTTCTTATTTTTTATGTATTTGTTTGGAAAAAATTAAGGGCTAGTTTGCGTATAAAATTCACAAGTTATAAAAAAAACATTTTACTAATCTCGGTTTTCTAACTGTATTTTTGGAAGGAAAAAAAAAATCACTTTGAAAAACTTATTTCCTTAATATATATTTTGTGAGGAGAAGTTAAAACGGGAATTCATAAATCACAATTTCCGATTACTGAAAATAGTTTTTTGAGATTTTTTTTAAAAAAAATTCCATGTTTTTTTAAAGGAAAAATATTTTTAGTCAGACAGCTTCTGTATCCAAATTCGATATATCCCAAAGTTTTCTATGCAAGCGAAGTAACTAGGAAAAACAAGTCAACCAGAAGGCGACAAGTCATGCCAGAAGAGATCAAGAATCAAATTAAAGGTGTAAAAATTCGACCAGTGTGCGACCAGTCGAAGCTCGACAAGCTTGATCGATGAGAGTAGACGAACTTAACTCATTAAGCAGTCGGGAAGTGAAATACATTATACAAGGGTCATAGTGTTCGAAGTAGATGTGGGTGAAGTACTTTTTCCTTTCCTCGAATCATACCTGGGTTCGTATCTGCTTACTAGTGTACTGGGAGCAAACTTTTATATTTACATTTTTCATGTACACTAGCAAGTAGCACGTGCGTTGCACGTGATGAATAAACGTTGTAACGAGTAAGTGAACATAAAACACTTATATTGAATGAAATCGAAAGAACCATTTTCTATTGAAAATTCATAATATAAAAAAGCATTATCAAATTTTTTCTTATTTAATTTTCAGTTTTGGGTCATCAATGTGTGACTGTTTTGTCTAAGTTTTCTCATCATTTTAATGAAATCATCTATTTTTTCATTATCTTGAATTTTTATGGTTTCTCCTTTGAATCATGATGAATTTTGTTTTTTTTTTTGTGGTTTTGTCATTTCCTTAGTGTTTGTTGTCTTCTTATCTTCATGTTGTACTTGTTTTGCCATTTTCTTTGCTTTCGTTCTTTTCTTATCTTCATTTTGTATTTCATTGATGTTTCAGTTCTTTGTTTTCTTATCAATATTTCTCTTGAGTTGTGTTTTCTCAAATCCATCTACAATTATTGTTGTTATTCTTTCATATAAGCAACTTTTGTTACACTTTCAATTTGAAGTAATTTCCATATATTTCATTAATATTAGTTATTTTTCTCTTAAGCTACCCCAATTATTATCTTCGTTAGACTAATTATGTGATATATAATTAAATATATAATAGTTGTTTATTAATTACACGTTACAAAATTTATGATAATTGAATATGTTTTGATCTGTTCATGAATATTTGAATATAGTGAAATCTTTATAATAATCTATTTAGCACTGGAAATATTTATATGTGTTAAATTAAAGCACTTGGTGTAATCATGAAGATGAAAAACGATTTTATCTGTTAAATTTCGTTGTTGTTAATTTTTAAAATAATAATACTATTAAATTTGTAATGCCTGAGATTTAATTACTGTAATCAGAAGTGGATTAATTATCAATATTGAGACTGTAGGAGCTCAAGTGGAGAAGTCGGGCGTCGGTGCAATACAAGCCAAGATGTTGGACAGAACATCTGGCGCCCGAGTGGTATAAGATGACCGCCCGAGCGCCAATGCATCACAAAAGAAGAATTCAGACAGAACGTCTGGCGCCCGAGCGGCTGAAAGTTACCGCCCGAGCGCCAGAGTAGTACAAGTTGAACACTCGGGCAGAAGGTTCCGCGCCCGAGCGGTAAATTATGGTCGCCCGAGCGCCAGTGTTGAACAACTTGATTTTCAGGCAGAGTGGTCCGCGCCCGAGCGGTGATTCATAATCGCTCGAGCGCCACTTAAGTTTGGTGAAAGTGTGCCACGTTTCAATTTCATGCAACATGATATATATAAATGAAATTCCTTCAGTTTAGTCAAAAACAAGAAACGAGAAAAGGTTGAGGAAAGTGAGGAAATAATTCTTACGCCTTTTAGTTTAGAAATTTGAAGTTTTTGAAAGATCCGCCCGTCCGATTTTCAATCCGACTTCAGTACTGAGTTTCTATTGATGAGAGCTTCAACTGGACGTAAGTCTTGTTACGTTTGGATATGATTTGAAATTATGATATTGTCAAAATCGAATATGAATCATATATGGTGTTTATGATACAGTAGACCTCGTATAATTGAAGTCAGATCGAAGAACATATTGTATATGTAATTGTTATGATTTTCGGAGTTGATTTGATTGAGATTCGATATCAAATTGGTATTATCGTTGAGATTATGAGTTGTACCGTTATTGATTTTGAGTTCTGATATTATATCTGTGATGTTGAGATTGACGGAGTTATCTAGAATGTATTGTTATACCGTCGACATCAGTATATTGATATTGATCAGATTCAGTATTGATTGAGATGGTATTGTTGTATTGTTGACATTGATCATATTATGTTTTGATTTGAGTATTGATCAGAACAGATTTTGAATTGAGTTATATATTGATATTGTGCCTGTTCGATATTGTCATTGCCAAATTGGGTATGGACAGAGTTGAATTCGAGACTTTGACTGCGTCAAACGGAGAAGATAAAGGTATAAATTCATGTTGAGTTGGGATTGCACAACTCAAGTGAGGTTTGACTCGAGTTTCCCTAAATCACATACTTTATTTTATTGCATTGATATTTTCAATTAATGAATGAATTGATATGCTTGTTTTATTGATTTATAGATAGCAGATATTAAATGATTGGTCTTGTGACAGAAGGGCCGGATAGTGAGGAATCGTCATTGGCCCATTGCACTTTGTCACAGGATAATGTATGGCGGAAGTGCTATAGTCTTTGACGGATAGGTCAGGACATCGGACGTTTGGTCATATCGAAGTGGATAGAATTGGAGTTGCTTCTATTACTGATGTTCGATATGGAAAGGGCCAAATTCCGTGAATAAGAACGTACCACCACCCCGATCGGGAGTGTAGGTGGGTGTATGTTCTTATTCAGATCGGGATCCCTAGATCAGGACTGAGTCAAGTCTGAGTCTGAGAATCATGGAGAGTGATTCATTGCTTGATATTAAATTATGTTCCTGATTATGGTACATCTTTAGAATATGATTTATTATTGATATTGATTCATGTTTCGGATTTTGATATATGCGATGAATATTTGATTCATGTTTCTGATTTTGATACATGTTATGAATGCCTGTTATATGCTTTTATATTGTCTGTATGATTGCATGTATACATGGTTTATAATGGGAATGTAATTCTCACCGGAGTTATTCGGCTGTTGTCTTGTTTGTATGTGTGCATGACAACAGGTGGGACAGGATCGGGATCAAGAAGAGAACGAGTCAGGACTAGTTAGCGTGGAGATCCGGGCTCAGAAGTATATTAGGATTCAGCACTGATATGTCGTTGAACCTAGTAAATGTATTTAGTACATGACTTGTACTTTTAGATTGATATGCACATTACGTTTCCGCATTGCATTTAAAAAAATTTTTATGTCTCACATTACTTAATTGTGTATTTGATATTAATAACGATTAAGGAAATGAATTAGCGTCCGGGTCCCCACAAAATTGATTTTTTAAAGTGAGTGGTTAAATTATTTCAAAAAATAATCATATAAACAATTGTTTGGAATGTTGTTTTTCCTTAAATTGATTTGCAAAACTTATATGATGTAATGATTATAATATATAATATAATATAT